>NW_028277172.1:14954250-15258500 GCF_051122295.1 Plectrocnemia conspersa
TTATAGCATTGATCTTAATGCATTTGGTAAACCTATAAACAATTTCTTAGTACCAACATTATATACATCTCGGGTTTGCTTGTTTTTTTGGCACGCAACGCATGCAGAGTTTTCAATATTCTAAAATTTCGGTTAATGTTTCATAGAGTTAAATGTCTATTGAAACAACTTGTATCTTTACCTAAGACCTGTCGACATTTTTTCAAATAAATTTATATTATACTATTATATTTCTAAACTTTCATAAAATATATGTTTTATATGCGATGGCTTAGAAGAAAAATGGAAATTATTAATAATAATAAAGCCCCTGTTTCCTATTATAATAACTTGAGATATATAAAGGAAATGTGGCTATGTAATGTCAACAGCATTATCTCACGACTGAGAAAAATTCTTGTAATCCATAATATCTAGACAGCTATCCTGCGAGATTATCGTTCAGGACTCTTTAAGTCCATTCGTAAGTGGAAAAATTCGCGATGGAATTATCGCGCTAGTCCAACATATCTTCCTTAATCCTGACGTGAGTAGTGAAGGTGCTTCTATAAAATCTGTGGAAGCGCAGCTTCTTTTATTTTACTGATCTAAATAATTAATTTTAAACAAACTGTTCATAAGATTTGTTTAATGACAGTTGAAGATAAACTATTCAATTTAATTATTAGCGATGTTCAACATTCTTATTTCATAGGTCTTATTTCATTCTTATTTTCATAAATGTAATACGTACCGATATTTAAGTCCTTGTTAATGATCCATTGTATAATACAGCTTTATATTTGATAAACACGTTTTTTTACACTTCATTTAATTATTTTATTGGACTTACGAACCAGTAATAACAATGAAAAAAACAATATAGTAAAGCTTATTTCAAGGATTATAAGCATTCGTTTTGTGCCAGTTTTTTATCTTATGCTGTTGGGGCGTATTTCATGTGAATCGGATTTAAGGATAAATGCTTTCCCGATAAAAAATCGTCTTGTACCTTAGAAGGGTGACGTCATCAAACAGTGCCGCGTAATACTTACGTACATAAACGGCTTCAAAAACGTTCTCGAAATTGGGCAGTGGCCATCAAAATTTCGGCATTTAATGAGCGTTCGCATTAAGGGAATTACCCGTCCGTGATTTTCGGACAACGACGCTATAATAAACGGTATAAAGGGAAAGTCGTATCCGCGAAAACGTAAAGTTCACTCTCCGTTTACGACCGGCTATAACCGGCTGCCAGCTGATCATCCCCAGCACACCATACCCTCGGCATTACACTCCAAAGCCATTTCCAACAAGAATTGGAAATATAAAAATCATTCCTCTACTTTTTTAATCCAAACTCGATTATTTAATACAATAATTTTTACTAAATACTCATTTCATAAATATTCTTCTGGAATATTAAATAATCTGATAACAGCAAACCTACGTAATTAAACATAATAATTTTCTCCTTTAATAACGAATTTTATCCATTCCTTTAACATTATTCAAACCGGGTTGATTAAGGCTCAAAGAAAGCGATAATATTAAAAGGGGAAGAATTTGAGAGAAATGTCAGAAAAAATTGTTAAAAATAAAACTAAAAAATGTAAAGTGCCTTATGTCATAAATGAGCTATCAGATTTAATAAATTGCTTTTTGTCAATCAGTTTTTTTAATAAAAATATATTTATATTTGGTAATATTTAAATCTAAGTTTGTCGTATTTAATATCAATATTTTATTTATGTATTAACTAAATAATATGATATAAAATGAATATATTTATGTGATTTGCTCGCTACCACAGCATTTCGTTCAGATATAAAAACAAATATTGGAAGATAAAAGGGAGGATTTTATTTAAATGATACGTGGTTATATCCCGTTCTTCGTCGGAGACGTATTCGGGTCGGAACACGTCAGTATTTTTTCATCACAGAAATTGGAGAATGTCAGAAATAGACGATAAGCGATATCGAACATGTCAGTTGCACTTTCCTACAGTTGGTTGAACAGCGTAATAAATTTTCATCCAATAGACGTTTTATTTTCTATATTTTTTCTCTCGCGCGTGTATTTCTGTGCTAGATGTAATTGGTTTGGAGGCAAATTGGATATTTTCTTTGGTTACTTTTATGCTTAGTTTGAAACTACGTTAGGTAATGTTTTTTTATTTTGCCTTTTAGGCAAAGAATACTACATAGTAGATTGTATGAGTGTTTTGCTCAAAACATAAGATTATTAGGTCAATGGGATGTATATTTTTCGATTGAGATTTCTCAGAAAATTGCGAAAAAAAATATATTTTTTTGTTAATAATTGCGCATAATCTGGCTGCTCATATTATACAAATGGTACTTTAAAAATTAAAGATGTAGATAATCGTAGCAAATAATTTGAACTACGGAATAAAAAATACACATTGTTTCAATAATCAGAGAAAAATAAATGTTTTTAAATAATGGAATTAACGTGAGTATCATTAACGTAGTAAAAATAATATTTTTTAATTCTACAATCTGTCCTATTTGTAAAATAAGCAGGCTCTATGAATTATAAATCTGGCTTATAGGAAGAGGTACTTTGCCTTTTTCTTGATGCTGACACTAAGATATTGGCGAATGACCTTATTGAATTCATACTATTGTGCCTTAATTTACATTCTAAGACACTTGTCATGGAGTCTCTATTACATACCCCCAATATTTATATTCCGTATATCCAGAAACACTTCAGAATAGATTTGTAGATTTGAGTTTTACATTTTATAGACAGCTTTTGCTTAAACTATGTTTTTGCCAGGTCAGTCTTCTATTCAAGTACATCTCAAAGTACTTAACGTTTTCTGCCTGTGGTAAGTTTTTATTAAGGGTTATTAGTGGGAAATTATTTTTCCTCATGAAAAATGTTAAATACACAGATTTTGTTTCGTTTTCTTTTATAAAGCCAGCATGGCATGTTACGTCTTTGGAAGAATTTCAGTTTATAATAGATATAAGACTGGTCCAAACAAGCTTCCGTAGTTGACCTTAGAATTTATGTAAAAAAGAGTAATTCGTTCTTGCCGATGTTAAACTAAAATATGCCAATTGGTAATAAATGATTTTATATATAAAGAAATGATTAGGATGGTTCATTTAAATTATATATAATAATCACTTATGCCATACTAAAATGCCTGAGAGATAAGATGCTGCAGAACAGCATTGTTTTTCCTCCAGGTCTTCAGATATTTTAATAAATATTCTGTGTACCTGTTCAGTAGTTAATTGTTCCTTCATAAATCCTAATTGATGTTTACGAATAAAAAAATTATTATTAAATATTGGAAGAAGATTTTTGATAGGATTGGAAGCAGGGTTAATGGTTTATAGAACTCTAGCTTATGAGCACACCTTCCGGATTTTAGTGTCAATGTTATTTCTACAACTTTTCATTGGTCAAAATTAAAATTAAAATTTAATTTTAATGAGGTCATACTTTGGTGCTTTTTCTTGAGCTTAATTATATATGATTTGATGTATTCAATTTTAAAAGATTTTATTTGTGCGCGAAATTAAAAGGATGCTTCGAGATATTTAAGTATTTATTTATTGGATTTCTTCGGGGAGTCCAACTAATATAGTTTAAAAAAGTTTTTCAGATGTTTGGTTTATGTTAATGATTTATCTTTATCGTTTCTTACCCAGTTTCCTACATTTTTTTTAATTGGTGGATGGTGTATTTGAGGTTACTTCATTTTTTCTTGTTATCTTTCAAAGCAAAAGTCTTTCGTTTCAGTTGCAGTTACATTTTTTATATATTTTTCTATAGAAGCATCAGATTTCATCGAGTTAATTTGTTTATTAGCTCGATTTAGTTTTTGTTTGTCCCCTGGCACTCGTGATTTTTTATTGTTTGCGGAGTTTTCTCTTTTTACTGATCATATTTTTCATATCATTGGACATTCTTTTTTACGAGTATAGTTACTAAGTTCTGGAGTTGCTAGCCATGCTGTTTTTTCTATGTTTTCGGTTAGGTTTTTTATTGAAGGTTCTATGCCTTCTTCAGTTTTGAATGGTACATAATAATATTATGTAATTTAAAAATCAGGGCAATTTATTTTCTTGTTATAAAAGAAAAGCGTTTTAGTCGTGTTTATTACTTGTGTGCACAAGATAATTATTAATGGAAGAATAGTCTGATTAAATAGGTCCAAAGAAAACTCCATTTCCATTTTTTTTTAATTTCTTTTAAAACGCTAAGGTCTATGAGGTTCAGCTTTTTTCCTCTCTATGTAAGCTAATATATCTGTTCCCCGGTTGAAAGTTAAGTGAGGTTGCAAGTCTCCATTGCATTTAGAAGTTGTCATCCTTCGGGTGTTGTCATTTTCGAGTTCAATTGAGTATGTTTCGCATTATATTCGCCTCCTACTAAAAGTGTTATAAAATTGCATGTATTGTTCTGATTTTTTACGCTAATGCTTATTTCTCGTTGTGCTCACATTCATATTTAGCTAGTTCGTGGTGTTTCTTTAAAATTTACAATATTTAAAATTAATATGTTTAATAATTTTAGAGATAAGATCTAGTTTAAAAATAAAATTTGCTAACGTTTTAACAGAAAATTAATAAACGACGAAGAAAAAAAATTTGAAAGCTAATTTTAATATTGTAATAAATATTTTTGACGTCTTTACACCTGTGAAGCACCAAGTCAGTAAGATGCTATGATTATTTTTTAAAAAAAAATTTAGTAGATATTAGTAAAGATCATTAAATGAAGCGTAGAAAAGATTATGTTTAATAATATGTAATATAATCAAGATATTTTTTTGATTACAAATAATTAGGACCTATATAAATAATAAAACTACATTATAAACTCAAACAATTACCATTTTATGCCTAAAATTAATGAACAAATATGCAAATCTGATCATCGCCTCAGGTAATAATTGAAATTAAATAAATTTAATTAATTAAAAAGCTAACAAAGACCTGATCGTAATACACCGTGAATGACGGACAACGAGAGCACAATACTTGGAAGTAGACAAAGGTTTGAAAATAATTAGGAATTTTTATACTCATATCCACATTCATATCTCAATATATGAATTGCAAAATTAATGACGTTTAGAAAGCGATGCTTTTTGCCAAGCATATATGTTTTAATTGTAGTTAATTTTAACGTTCCATACATGCACAGAGATCACCTTGATATGACCTTTTCGGAACGAATACTCGTTTTTGAGTGATTGTAAAATATTATCAAATAATGATGTCAATATTACTGATAAAGGTTTAAATAAAAATATTTATATATAAAGGGAAGCACTTATTGGAGTTGTTCCTATATTAAAAAACTTCTCAGAAATCAATCTGAGAATCGGATGTAAAAAAAATTGACTTTTCGAAGGTCAAACGCAAGAGCGAAGCTTTATATGATACAGGGTGAATGTTTTAAAAATATATATATTTTTATATATAATATTATATATACTAACTGTGTATGAATATCAATTAACGCAAATATAACATTGAGAAAATTTAGCTCATAAAAAAATTTCATTGCTTTGTGGCATATGTTATTTGTTTTAAGGTACTAGAAATAGTGCAGAAAATCATCAAAAAATATATAAAGTGCAGTTTACTACGATTTATCAATACATTTTCTTAGTAAATACACACGCGATAAAATAATGCATGGCTCATTCTATTTTATATTAATTGCTCTTTACATCTTTTAAAAATCCTGGGAATTTAAACACTGCGTTTTTTATATTTTCCCATAATGTACGTATTAAGCAAACTATTACGATGTTTAAATATAAATAAATAAAACTTCAAGAAATAATATTGAGTTTATAAGTTCTTCAAGTACGACACACGCAAATTTTATCTTTCTTAATGCTATCTATTTTTACATCCTTTTTAATTCTCTAGTCCTATATTTTTGTAGAAAACAGATATTTTATGATAAATAAATATTAAATCACTACAGGTTTTCTTTCTCAAAGCGAAGGGCCACACCAGCCGCATTGAATTATTTTCTACGTCTTTAACAAAAGTAATTATTGTTTTTTGCATGGTTTTACCAACCACGGTTGTGTCTAAAAACAATCCAGGTAAGAAGTCTAGTAAATTATAGGCTAGCTATGCTTTACTAAAATTATGTAAAACTTGGCCATACAAAATTAAGAGTAAAAATTCCTACGCCTTTTACAACTATTGATTTACCAAGAGTTTAACATAAGATGTATTTCTTATTTAATTTTACATTAAAAATATTGAATAGTACAACACACTGTACTTTTGATAGGATCTCACGTTGCTACAATTTATTTTTCATCAATCGTTTATTAATCATATTTACCTTATTATTTTATTTGTAAATATTAACTTAATTAGAACCTTGAGTTAATCAATAGGAGAAACCTAAGTTAGATTTTACATGAATACGATAATAAAATAATTTAAAATGATACTTTTTATTATTATTGATTTTTTAAATGCTTAAACTTCTTAATGGACTACCCTGTATAAAAAAGGCAAAGCGGAAAACTTTTAGTAGAAAATTTTGACGAAAGGTCGAGGTCCCTGGTGGGCGAAACCACATCCTGGTGGGAGTCCTTTGAGCCGGATGCTGCGGATGGACCCCCAAACTCACACCTCAGCGCTTCAATCAAGAATGCAAAATTCAGATTACCAAAGGACTCCGCCCTCAGTGATTAAATATTAATCGGCGTTAAAAGCTCAAAAATTAAAAAGCTTCCGAGGGTCAATGTTCGCAAAGACCTTTTCAAAGGGTCTCGGGTAGTATCTGTAACGGATAATAAATCTGCATGGTGTTTCAGTGTTCGATAAGTTACGAGTTTCCGCTGAAAGCTTTAGTTTGATTCCTGAATGGATTGACACCATAGTACGGAAGTTACTGAATGGCGGGGTCAGGGGAGTGCGTTCACAGTTGGAGGTCACACAGTGAGTGCAACCCGCGGAAGAATGACCTCTAGCGTGGATGTTACAAATTGGGATTACGTAGGTGATGTAGCGGTCGTAATGATATTTCCTAATCAGTATTAGATACAATTTTTGCACAATATCATGTTTAAAGATTCCTAATTTTCACCATATTCTGAAATCTATATTGTGATTAATTTAAGAGAATTTAATCGAACATTTTTATTTACAGTACATGATGGTAAGGCAACACTTGCCACCCTTATTTAATTAGTTATTTTGTAAAACACATTTGTCGTCTATTTTAGTGTTTTACGGGTATTTGTAATGCTTATTTAAATGCATTATTTTGCTGAAATAATTTATTAATAAACAAATGTTTAATTTAATAAAAATTCAACATTATATTAAAATTAAAAGATCCGGGTACTCGTTAAAAATTACCCGATTCTCGGTTCCCTTAAAAACACGCATGTACCAGGGACACGGTTCCGGTTCTTACCCGGTTTAGAAGCCTTAAATACCTTTAATGACTGGAGGCTAAGCGGACTTTTTCAACAGCAGACTGCCTGGACTTGAAACTTAGATTCACACTAAATGACGAGATATAAAAATTGAATTTTGTTCTATTCATTTCCATGCCACCGGTAATGCGTTCTGTTGTTTCGATCAATGAAAAAATAAGCATTAAAATATAAAACAAAATGGCTGACAGTAACGTGACAACAGTTTTAAATAATTATTATTTATAAATAAAATTTTGCTACGTGACAATAATTTTCATTGATTCGTCATGTGCATTGTTCCATTTGACTGAGTATAAATATTCGGATTGCAAATTAACTAGGTATCTTAAAACTATGAAAATGAAATATATACATAATGTGTGTAAGGATTATAAGAATACATTGATTAAACTAGATAAACAATCACAAAACAATCTTCGTAATGAAATCTTCAAATTTAGAATTTCCGTCGACGGGCTCCGAGGCCGAAAAGTGAGTTTTTATTATCATTGCTTCTAATTTAATGCACATATTCGTTAGATTTAACGAATTTCAAATAAACCAGGTACGTTTTGAACGTGAACGTGTAATATATCCTTAGTATGTATGAGGATTGAAAGTTAATGTCGATCAAATCGGCGCTGTCGCAGTGGGAAGGCTATATATAATATATCAGCCAACGGGTAACTTATTAATGTATAGTTTCTTGGATGTAATCTAATAAGCTATATTTTACAATGATTATAAATATGTGATTACATACCAAAAATAATCGATAGCCAAATTATTTTTAATTCCGATGTAGCAAAATATGTATCTACGTCATTGTTTTTTATCAATTTTTCTTCTATGCAATCATTTCTCTTTTGGAACAGCCATACTTAGGATATTCAGTTACTTCAATTTGTCCATGATAAAAAGATTTCACTGTACAATATTTATTTTATTATTATCTAGTTAAGTTTTAAACCTAATCATAAGTGATATACAATATTTAGCTAAGTTGTAAACCTATTTTCCAATGGATTGAAAATGTTAAGTAGTTTTTTATAGATTGAACCATTTTAACTATCATTGAAAATCCTAAATATTAATGTCTAATTTGAGTCAAATTTTTAAAAATCAGAACAAAGCAAAAATAATATTTAAAAAACAAAAAGTTGAGAGTTCGGTATTCGCACACTGGCTAGCTTCGGTACCTCACTGTCGTGAGGTACCGACAGCTAGTCAAGTTAAATGTAATATATTCATGCAATATTTTATTTGTTTAAAACATGCTTTATTTGCTTTGAATAAAATTTTGCAGAGCATGCAACTGTACTTGTACACGTCAAAATTTATTAAAATTTTATATACACCAGTCGCAATAAATCATTTCATTTCTTCTTCTGTATTGAATTAATCAAACAAAAAGGAGCATGCTGTTTGCTTGAACCGCACCTAGACAGACGTTGCATTTCCATACAAATCGGTGTATGCAGAAATACCAGTAGAGCATTTTATCTTGGTTCGACAGCCGATGTTTGTCTGTTTGTCACCGTGCCTGTCACCGTCCGGTCATCCAGGCAGATAAGGCAGAAAGAGCATCGTCCTCTTCTGTGTGCATATATTTCGATTGCATATTCATATTGCACGCGACCATGAATATTCCACGTCCTTGTGCTACGGAATGCCTTTTTACGACGTTTGGGCAAATTCCGCGAACATTGTACAAGGTCAACATCCTCTCGCCGTTGAATTTTCTCAAAGTGCTGAAATAGTATTCGAGTGCCTTTGACCTCTGTAATAGATTCTAAACAACTGAAGATGTTCTTTTAAAAACACTTGATACCGATCGCGGATAAGGAAAATTCGTTACGGAATGACGCATATAGTAGTGGGGTAAAAGTGCGCAGCAGATGATACGAGTGGCTTTCAAGAAGTTTGTATATCTAAACAACGGTTAGGGTAATACTATTTTTTCAATTATTCTGCTTGAAGTTAAATACATTACAAACAAAGATACTCGAATGCCATTATCACCTTATTAAAGTACATTATTAAATAGACGACTATTTTCTCCTTGTGTGGCTAAGATCTTTCACTAACTAGAATTATCTAATTGTAAAACAGATAGATGTCAAAAATAGCCAGGTCTAGTGAATATGAAAAAGCAATTAAAAGGCAACATAATATATTTTACAATTATTTGTGACGAATGAGCCGGAGAGTTTTGTTCATAAGACGTTGTGTTCTGTTTCGTTTTTCAACAATGGTGGTTCATAAGTTATGCAATAAGACACAATGATAATCACTATTGGTTGTTTTTCCCTTCTGAAAACAATAAACAAGTTAAATTCCCCGAGCATCTTAACAACTAAAGCCATGAATTAAACATAAAATAAAATAATAATAACTGTCTCAGTGTATAGTTTTTCATGATGTGAATTATCCCGTTACAATCTCGATATTAGGTTTGGACTTGAAAATTAGGTAATTTAAAACCACATTCAATTGAATGTATTCGTGGAACTCATCATGATAAGCCACAGGTCATTCAATACCATATCATACATAGTAACTGACGTTAAATATAATATATATAAAATAAATGCAGCAGTTTATAACTACTGTAACATATATGGTAGAAAAGATTAGGTGTACATTACGCATATTTAAAAATTATATGTAGCATCCATGCAAACTAAAACCAAAAAATCAATAACTAAACAATATATCATTGTATCTACTTCACTTTTATGGAATAAAAATAATAAATATGCATTAATTAAAATGTCAGTTAAACATAAAAAATGTTTTGTTAATGAAGTGGAATCTAAAATATACGAGTATCTATTCATCTGCATCAAAGATTTTTGTAAAAATATTTTTATTTTTATTTTAAAATCAGGCAGAAAATAAGGTATAAGACGTAATGTTATTAAATTAAATTAAATGTTTGTTTATATTGTTATCTTTTATTGTTCTTTTTACAATATATTTTTTAGTGCGTGTCTCAGAAGGTACCTGACACACTTTTCGAATTCCTATTCCGACCGGAGGCGGTGGGTGATATTATTTATGTTTTTGCACACATTTTTGCGCTCGGTGAGAAAACTTTATTGCTTCGCCAATGACAAATTGCTTTCATTCCTTTTCTTCCATGAGGCCAGTGTCCTGTGAAGGTATTGTTCACGGTATTGCTCTTATTTATCGAATTGTAGCGCCGGGTGTGGCACCCACACCAAAGGGCACCATAGCTAGGAAGGAACGATATGAAAAGATAAAAAGAATATTTCTCAACGCTATGAATGGCCTTTGCTGAAATTAAATTAAAAAGGGTAGAGTCCGATACGTCATCAATAAGACATAATAGAGAAAAGAAATATCTCTAGGAATTTTTAATCATAAATTCTATTGTATATAACAAGAATAAACAAACTTTTGAGGTATTCTCGGACCTTTGATAAAAACTTTATTTTACACTTTTATTAATAAATTTAATATTTTTTTTATAAGCACATAAATACTTAACAGATAAAATTAATTTAATACATAATAGATTCATATTATACTGTTGCATAATTTGTATAAACATAAATTAGCATGTATTAATTATTTAAGCATTTGATTTAATTATAATAAAAAGAACGCTCTCTTTTAGTGAAAATCAACTTTTCTCCTTCTCGCTTTTTTACTATAAATCACAAGACTGATAACTAATACCTGAAAGACATACATAGGTTTGAATCTCATACGGGCTCAATTTTTTTTCAATTTTCATGCTGTCTGGGAGATAAAGATCAGTAATTATTATATAATTATATAATGTAAACCGATTGTTTATCATAAATTAGTTTTTCCTAGATTTTTCTTGTCTCACGTATAGATATTTATAGGTATATTATTTTGTAATACTAGTAGTATCATAGGTCTATTTTGCCTCAATACCAGTATTACCGGTATCGGTACTATGAGCATTGCAATACCTAATCACACTTCTTGCTGTATTTCGATATCATTCGATGATTAGTTGCAATCTTTTTTTTGCTAAATCTATTCTCATCATTCATTATCTTATAATATTTTTATTTCAATGTATCCACAATGATAAGATATAAAATTTGCGTTATATTAAAATTTTTAAACTAAAAAAACAAGTATCGCCAATCTAGTAGCTTAATTAATGGTATATTATGTTATGAATTGTATGTAGAAATATCTTAAGCAGACCAAACATAATATATGTCATGAGACAGACAATATAAAATATTAATTAAATTATGATCTGAACGAATTAAAGAAAAAACCAAGAATACGATAGCATAAGAAAAGTATTGTAAGCTTTAGATCAAGAGCTTTAAAATGTTATAGAAAAGTAAAAAAAAATATCTTTGCAATTTCGCTCAATAAATATTATATAATAAGTTTAACAAACTCGTTTTCTTCAAATTTTTGGTTATATGATAAATCTAGATTTTACCCAATGATGTTATAACATATTCGTCGTAAACTGCATTGAAAAACTTTATTACATAAAAAGTTTTATTTCGGCAGATAATTTTTTAGGCTCTGTAGCTTTTTGGTATTTAGATTTTATAAAAGCCTTTCAATTTCCTCCCTTTTAATCGATACGCGTATAAAAGAAACTTTTATTCCATAAACTAAGGGTTGATTATCCCTAATGAGCTCTCGAGCATATTGCTTCCATATCGAATGGATATTGTGTGAATAATGTTAAATATAATATTAAGTTACATGTTCAAAAATTTGAGCTTAAATCTCCTTTATGTTTTCGAATACATTATATTTTTTGTGTATATTAAATAACTCGTGAATTTTCTCGTAGTACCATTCGACTTTTGATTGTCTTATTTTTTATCTTTCAACCTATTTTGTATTAATTTATATTTATTTGTGTTTTTTTAATATCTTATTTCATCTAGAAATATATCTAAATTCAATCATCAAAATCGATACAAATATTTGAATATTAAATAAAAGGCAAGCCTTAAAAGATAACACATCCCAGTCTTATTTATGCTCTGAATGACCATATCTGTCATTTTGCAATCTTCCAATGCAATTTTCCTGAGACTATTGCATGAATATTATATGTAAGCGTACATCGTCGGGGCAAGGTTGGCCGCTTAAGAAAAACAAACCTTCTATATATATATATATATGCATCTCAAAAATGGGAAAATGTGGGACAACGACAGGCCTATTCCGGTTATGAAAGCGGTATTTTTTCACCAGGGACGAATTTTCTTTCATTTTCTTTCGTTTTTCTTCCAACCCCATCCAACTAATGTTGGCTCATAAGTCCTTTTTTGCGTACGCACGAAAAAAAATTACACTTTTTTATTTTTTTCGCGTGCATCGCAGCAGCGTGAATTTGACACAGTTTCCAACCCTTGGAGCTAATTTGGAAAGGTTATTTATAGTTTTGTATATATTTTTTGACTTCAAGCGTCAGAAATACTCTCGGTTTTGCTCTCATTTCGTGAATATATAAAATGTGAAAGTTTTATAAAAATAATTATACTTAGTTCTTGTCGGGTCGTCAGCAATAAAAAGTTTTTTGAGCAATCAATCAGTGAAAGGTAAAAAATTAAAGACTAAAGTAATGTTTAGTAACCTTGTTTTTGCTTCTATGCGAGTAATAATTAATTACGGATCTTGAAGCATGAGAATCGATTTCCAGTTTTAAGACCAAGTTTTTATCTTTGGCTCAGTGAATCTGTCTTGTATATATACTTATTTTAAATTATTATACTTGCCTATATCTAGTGGTTAGATGATACAAAAACAAGGAGAAAAAATACATAATATAAAATATACAAGAAAGAAATTACACATAAACAAAATTACACACGCAATAAATTTGACATTGGAGTAATTGTATATTCTTTAGTAACTTGTTTACCCGTATAATTTCTAGTCACATGTCTAATTTTACAATTAAATTAGTAAAGCAAATAACTAATATAATATTGTGAATAATTAGAAAAAATATTTTTTATCTAAAATCATTTTATAACAATAATATTTAGTTTCAATTTATATATACATTGAAAGGGTTAAATATATTTTTAGAGAATTTTACTGCAGTGTCAAATTTTTCGGGTGTGTATCATGAGTTTCATGAGTAGTTTATTTGTTATTGAATTTTAGTTGTTCACGTTTCACGTGAAATTTAAGCCTATCAGTATATCTAGTGATATCATGAGCATTACAATGTCGTAGAATTTCTTAACCACGCGTTTAAATAGTAACTATTATATTTTTTGGGCGTTATTTATTTATTTTATTTATTTATTTATTAAAATTATAACCATCGTGACCTGACAGGCAAACCTAATGCGTCACGATAGTCAAAAGTACTAATACATCATAATACATACAAATATAAACAAGACAAAACAACAGACACAAATCACCTCAACAGGTGTGCATTGTCCCATACGAATTGAACCAAAACTCCATAAGTGCAAGAGAAAATGTCAATATTACTATGGACAGAATTGAGCAGATAAATGGCCTTGGCCAGAGAAGAGTTGGCAAGTGCTCCAGTTCTACACTTAACAGGCAAGAATAGTGGACGCGACCGAGAACTATATCCACCTTCAGGAGCCCACATTTGAAGCTGCTCGAGCACTGAAGGATTGTCTACGATGCCCTTGAGCAATTTCCAGAAGTGTTTAATTACATAAACACTTCTGCGAGTCGACAAAGAAACGTATCCCAGGGCTCCCAAAATAAAAGCACTGGGAAACAAGAACGGATAATACCCGTATTCCTTCAAGTATAAATATCGAAGAAATTTACGTTGTACTTTTTCCAGCTTCAATTCATTACATTGACTCATTACGCCTGGGATCCAAATGATGGAGCTAGTTTCTAGTATGCTGCGGACTAGAGTATCATAAAGAGTGCGCAATACTAAAGTATTCCTAAAGTAACGCGCATTTCTCAAGATAAAACCGAGCATTTTTAAGGATTTGCTATGAGTCTCTGCAATGTGCTGGCTAAATTTCCAACGTTCTTCGAAAGTCACTCCTAAATCCTTAGTTGAAGAAAACCTTTCCAGAAAATATCCACCTAGATGGTATGAATATTTTGCCGGCGTTAATGACCTTGAAAATGAAATTGTGTGACATTTTTTTACACTGAAAGACAATTGGTTATAGCAAGCCCATTTCCATATAGAGTTGAGATCCTCCTGTAGGTCGAGGGAATCAGAAATCGAATGCATTTTCTTGTAAATTTTCAAGTCATCTGCATATAATAAAAAATCTGAATGCTCTATTGCCGTTTCTATGTCATTAATGAACAATAAAAACAACAATGGACCCAAATTGGATCCTTGAGGTACTCCAGTAGGGGTCTTATATCGTTCTGAAAAAGAGATATTATACTTGACGAATTGATATCTATTGGTCAAGTAATTTGAGAATAGATTTATGAGATCTTCAGAAAACCCAAAATTAGATAACTTTTTTACAAGTAAAGCATGGTTAACTTTATCAAATGCTTTTTCAAAGTCTGTGTATATGACGTCCACTTGTACACCAGAGTCCAATGATTTTGAAACATAGTTAGACAAAACCATTAGATTAGTGACAGTGGATCGAGATTTACGGAAACCATGTTGTTGGTCGAGAAGCATACACCTGCAATGATTAAAAATGTATTTATGCAAAACAATTTCAAATAATTTTGCAGGTGATGAGATCAAAGCTATTGGCCTGTAATTGTCAATCTGAGATTTGGGACCCTTTTTATGAATCGGAGTGACTTTTGAACATTTCCACAATTCTGGAAAACAAGAGGATCTCAAAATTAAATTGAATATAAATTTTAGAGGCTGTAAAATACCAGACTTGCATCCTTTCAGAATGTAGTCTGGAATAAAATCTGGTCCCGAGGTAAAAATGGACTTTAGTCTGCTAAATCCATATTCCATATCAACCAAACTAAAGGTTTTGATTGATAACAAAGATGACCATGAACGATGAGTCTCATCGTAATTAGAATTAAACTCTAAATGTGACCCATCATTATGGTATACGGTTTGAAAATACCTAGCAAATCCATCTGCAATCTCTTCAGAACCTTCAAAATTGATGTTGTTCCAACTCATCGATGACAGTAAGGATTGGCCATCGCGTTTTGAGTTAACGAATTTCCAAAATTTTTTCGGATCTAAAATTATCGACTTTTCACAGTCTCCAATATAGTTTCGATGGCAATCGCAAATCATCAATTTTGCACGCGATCGCAGAGTACGAAATTCTTCATAGATGAGAAAATTTCGTGTTCGTTTCCAGATTTTATGTATGACATGTTTCTTTCTAAGAATTGTAATTACCTCATTCGAGAACCATATTGGATAAATTCTACTAGTCGTTGGATATCTTCTGGAAAAAGGTAAATAAACAAAAACCACAATGATAAACGCAAATTGCGTTGCTTTTATAAAGTTCGTGTTAAAATCATTGTTTATATTTACAAAGTCCGTAGCAGTTTAAATTTCTGGGTGATCTTGAGCTATTTACTTCCATTTTAAGCATGTGTTTAATGTGATCAGGATTAATATAAATATGCACCCCACACAAATATACCCATGACATTAGTTGCGAGTAAAGTGGTAAATATTAAATTAATGTTTTTAATTTATAAAAACGTAAAAATAATTTATTTTGTATTCATAGTAAATTTATATATAATACTTTTCTGTCTAATTTTCAACGAACAAGTTATTTATTATTATTAAATTATGGGTAATAAATGTTGGCAACTAATGACAACAACCTCAACTTATTATCAATTATCAATTTTAATTAATAATACCCATTTAGATATCACAGAAACAATTTTAATGTTTCAGGGATTAGTATGTTAATAATTTTATTTCAAAAACAAAGCAGATTAATCAAATAAAATAAAAGTGATTATTTAAAAGTTTCCTGAATTATCTTAACTTGTTGCGAGTTTGTTCAAAACTCACGCTTCGTGATTAAATTTTCACTTTGGCACGAAAAGTAACACTTCATCGAGTCTACTCATTGTTGCGAAAGAAGCAACTTATATTAATAATAATTGCAATTATAAAAAAATACATCTTTGATGTAATATAATCCTCATTAAAAGTTTACAGGTGGCGTAATATGATACATTCTCTCCCATATCAGGTGAAATATAATATAATTGTTACGATGTTATAAGTTTTATTCAATTAAACATTCACAATAATAACTTAAATATTATTGTAAGCTTAATAATAACTTAAAAATTAAAATATGAATAATGATACAATTAGTTCGCTTTATATAATATATTAATATAAATATATTTAATATTTACTATGTACAGTAAATACATTTGGCACTAACTTTTTTAGCATAACCTTATTGACCATAATACTTGACATTGTTTTAATTTTATAAGTTTCTAAACATTTATTCATTGATTTTTATTATAACAACCCAAGATAAGTCTATGCCTCCTCTAAGAATTTCCTTCACTTCTTTCTTCACCTGCGCTAAAATTCTACAGTTGTTGACTGCACCATCTTTTGTTACGCCATACAACTACTGAAGCCTTGGCCCATCTGGTTTATTATCCAGCAGTTGTCTTGGTGGTTGAATGGAATCCACTTGAGCAATGTGGTTCGCCTACTAAAGCCTTCCAACACGAATGAAGGTGGAGACACTCTTGGTTGTTTCTGATGCGCTACTCATTGCCCTGTTTTATTGCTCTATATAAATATCCTGCAAAGCACATTCCTCTCGAATGTATTAAGTAGCCGTTCGTCAGTCCTGATGAGTGTCAGCAAAGGTCTGATCAATGTTATATAGATGTTTTTTGCGACGAGATAGCGTGCGTGATTTTTTTGGTTTTATCATATATTTTCTGACGTTATTCGTCGCTTGATCTCATTATTGACATAATTTTTAGCTGTCACCAGGGTTCAAGGTATGACAAGTCCTTGACGCACCCGAATGTATACTCGTGTATTTAGATGTCCGCAGTATATTTCGTATTTTTTTAGTCATTTTTAGTTCTATTTTCCTAGCTAATTATTCAATGGCATTGAAGGATTCTTTTAATGCCTCTTTTAATCTTGCAACTATGTCAATTTCATCAGCATTGGCGGAGATTTTAACTGATTTATTATATATACCACTGATTATATATAATTTGGCAATTCTTATGACTTTTTCAGGGCAATATTTAATATAGAACATGCTAGAGCATCCCCCTGTCAGAGACCGTTAAATGTATGTATGTATATAGAGGCTTGGGGAGATAATTTTGTACTTTTACCTGACATTCGACATTTCTCATTTTGAGGTCTACCATATAAATTATCTTATTCGGCTCACCTATTTTAGTTCTTCCATTAATGCATACAAGTTGTTTCTGTTTATTAAGTCATATGCAGCCTAAAAAAATATGAAGACATTATGCTTGTCAATGTTAAATTCTTTAGTTTCTAAATATATGTGATAATCAAATTACTGTTACAATTTTAAAGCAACTGTTTTTTTTTCAATGTTGTATATTGTGTAATAATGATTAAATTTAACTTTACTTTTAAAAGTTTACCCCTCGTTATTTTCGGAAAGTCTTTAGTTTTTCCTTTTTAAGCGTTCATTAAGGACGTTCGAGTAATTTGTCATTACGGTTTATCTCAGGCTAAGCGGCCGTAAAACCGGCCCTAGATGAGCTAACTGCTCACCCCTTCTCCTCCCAGTATATTATGACCCCTTCACTGTCGCATAAAAAGTGCACAAACTTTGTACGTGGGCTGGGCAAATAGTGGCACTTCACAGATATGACGAAAAGTGCATCGTTTCAAAAATGCATATCGTATAAAGACTTTAAAAGCTTTAAAAACATCAGTAAACTAATATCTTAATAAAATAAAGATCATATTCTTAGAAATTAAAATTAAATAGAGTCAAAATCATTATCTCTTTTTTTGTAAATTGAATAAAAATCTACATTCTATATATTATATGTTTTTGTGAATTTTGTATAATATAATAAAAATCATAAAAATCTGGTTAAAACTGCCGGATAAAATAATATAAATGTAACAATGTAATTTTAGGCTAAGTAAAAAGAGGAAATGAACAACGAAAATGTTCAAGGGTTCATATAGTGGGGATTGCTATTATAATTAAGGGGATGTTATGCTTGTATTCCTATTAAAATAAATCTATTATTAGATTTATTATTTACCGTAACTCACAACGCATCAATTTATTCCTGGAAAAGCTCTGTGTTCAATTATTTACAAAACAGATTGCTTTTCCCCAGAGGCACTTAAAACATAAATAATATACGATGATAAACTGTTTTTATATTAAATGTCTAAAAAACAGTAATAACAATATTATATCTTTGTAACTATTTACATAATTTTTTACTGTATTTCCTTATTATACATTTATTTATAATACTAAATATTGTTAGCATTAATTAAACAAACACAAAACTTATATGTATCTATTAATTAAATTAGTAAAATACACTTAATAGTATTACAACCCTTTACTGTTGGATATGGTAAATAGAACCACACAATACCCAGCATTAAATTCCCGTATACAGAATGCGCCATATATATGAGATTAGTATTATTTTTTATTTTGTTATAAATATATATAAACAACGTGAATTGACAGGTTTCCCCAATGTGTCATTATGGTCATTATTTTACATTTCACATACATATATATACAATCAATACCTAAACTCAAGCATACGCTCATATACATATGTATACACACACTCTTTTAAAGGCATATTTTTAAAGATTCATACGAAATGTTAAATTAGGCCAATAAATATTTGATGCACAAATAAACGAGTACAATCCTACATATGTAATTTCAACTCTTCATAGCTATCCCAAAAACATACTTGTATTTGTCAAGCTCAGTTTAAGAGCTAAATGGTCCGTGCAAGATGAGCGTTTTCAAACGCTCACGTCCTGGCCGCGACAACATGATTATGGGACGCGATCGCGGCTCTCTAGGGCACTCTAAAGCTTGATACACGCCTAATGACAAAGTCGCGCGACATTGTGTAGGAACAGTCACGATACGTCCACGCCTCAAAGCCAACAGAAATCGGAACGTGTGTTTTTAATTTGTGCCTAAATAATTTATTGTTGTTAAAAAGGGAAAATCGTTAATGATACTTGAGAAGAACTCTATTTTCGGGAGGCATTACTGTATATGTGATATTAACGGTGGTGACTTAAGTAACTCGAAAAAAATAAACATAGACATGGATTTTATAATCGAGGTATTTAGTCACAGCCTTCGATAGACATAAGAGGATAGTAACCGTGGAACATGTATTGTTGTTCTACTAGCATTTATTAAATACGTATTATAGGTTAGTTTTTCAATTTAATATTATTGAGTATCTAATGAAAAGTGGTTATAAATGCATTTATTGTATATATCCCGTTTTTTATAAACGAAATATTTGTTAAGAATCTAATGTGGATTATTTGAGTCAAAAATATAATTTACAAGTACTGACATTCTGGTCGTAACGTATAGGAATAAGGTTGGGATCAGTCACTGATTATTTATTGTCAAGTACATAAACAAATACCATTTATTTTATATTTTTATACTACACCCAGTGTGTCACCTTGAGCGCAAAATTAGCGCCCATGTATAGAATAGCACTTTGTGCGCAAAACTGCCTATTAATCTTCCGGGGCGGTGCGTCATCAATTAACAGCTCGACCCCGTTATCTTCTATTAAGTGTTTCATCCACTTTAATCCTGGATGCCGTGACACTGAAAGCGTTTATCTTTCCTGAGCCCTTATCATACCTCTGCCTTCGAAATTTAATATCTCCGCAAAACGTGACGTCCATGATTGATGCTCTGAAGGAAAGAATTTAATCTTCAATTATAATACATCGAACCGAGCTGAAAGCTTATCGAAAAAAGTTTCAGGGTATAGTGGATGGACAGATGGGTATAATGTGAATTTTATCTTTCTTGTTTAGTAATACGTATAATAATATAAATAAACAAATATTAATTATTTATTTATTTTAAATATTTTTATCAATTTTATTATAAATAATCATTAATGATAAAAATAGCCAAGATCCTAAATTTATTTTTATATATTTTTAATATCAATAACGTGACCTAATTTCAGTGTTTAATTTGCAATAAATATTTTCACCGTGTTTATATGTTTAAATGCTGTATGTATAATACTATCCGCCTGTTGATTTTTCACAGTCTACACAAAAGATCTAACAGATACATTAGGAATGATTTGGAATCAATTATTTGGCACTAGGTAATAAACATCTGTTTTTCTTATATTTAAATAAAAATATAACTTTATATTTTTTCTCTCTTAAGACATACCTTTTTGATAACCATTTCCCTCAGAGTCCTTAAATTGTATTCTATTTTTATGTGATTATTTCCGCTCTGTTGTAAATTAATGCTGCTACTAACTTTATTAAGACTGAGATGAAACTCGTGCAAAGATCTGTTTATATTTTTTTTATGAATTATACTACAAATATTTTGTACAATATCTATTAAAATAATACAAAGAAACCTACCTAAAAGAAAAGAAATACATGTGTGCGTGATTTTACATTACGCTATATTATACACCGTTATTTTATTAAACAATAAAACTACAAATTTAATTGCTGCTGAACATTAGAGCCCAGAATAAAAACAATTTCTCAACAGCTAGAAAGCTTCATATTCATAAAATAAAAACAGATTTCAGTTTCACCCCAAATTATCCAAAGTCAAAGAATCAAGAAAAGTATGATTGATTATCTCCTCCCCTTTCCCTGGTTATATATAAGTTAGAACGCTGCTGTTAGAAAATCACTCACATCATTTCCTTATCTGAAATTTACCCTGTTCTTTACTTTATCTTCCCATTTCGCTTCCGACTTAACATAAATATATCGAATTCAGTATAGCTTACGCTAAATTGAAGTCTAGAGACAACAGCCGCTTCTACTTTGATCGTCATATCTGTTCCGGTCAAGTAAGCAAATTGAATCATCTACGATATAATAAAACGACAACAAATATAAATAAATAGTATAATCACATACATTGTCCAGTCATTTTACATTTTATAGTAAACTGCATGCAACCCTATAGAAAAAATATAGTAGAAAAATACAGATGACTCGATAAATAAAGGTAGATTATAAGCAGCCAACATATGAAGCATAATAAATTTGTACTAATCATTACCTATGCAGATGCCATTGATACTGTAGCAAGACACTAATAGAAGCATTCAACGCTCTTGAGTCATCAACCAAGAAAATAGGCCTAATAATTAACGAGAAGAAAACAAAATACATGCCGGTTATTGCTCAACGTGGATAACATCCTGCAAATATCCGAATAAATGAGTATTCTTTCGAGTGTGTCGACAGTTTTATATACTGTACTTTATATAAGTCTGGTAACAGCCAAAAACGACATCAGCGAGAAGATAAAAAAACGAATAGTGTCAACAAATATATGTTATTTCGGTCTAATAAATCAGAAAAAATTTCGGGTACTATCTCGTCGCACGAAGATATTTATAAATTAAACATTGATTAGACCTGTGCTGATATATAGTTTGGAGAGTTGGATAATTACTAGGGCTGAAGTACGACTGCTTGACATATTCCAGAGAAAAATGCTATGAAGGATAAACGCCGCAAAAAGAGAGGTCAATTAGAAGCCTTTCAGAACTTTTTTTCAAAGTGAGGCTGTTTCTAATTTTATTAAAATATAAATCTTCGGTAGAGAAGCCACGTTGCACAAATAGACTTTACACAACCACCGAAGCAATTGCTGAATATCAAATATGATGGCCTAAAATCGGCCGACAGATCAAAGTTTCGGTGGTTGGATAATGTGACTAAAGATGACAGTGCATCCGAAGACAAGTGGAAGAACTTGGCGCAGGACCGGAGGAGAAGGAGGTGAATCCTAGACCAATTATGACAAGATTGATAACTCAGAAAATATTTTTTTTAAACCTTTGTAATTTAAACTAAAAATAAAAGAGTTTGTTACCGCACAGAATCATTGTATTTAAAGTTTTTAAAACAAATTTTATTTTATTCTGTAGATAGTTAAAATGTTCTTGGAACTCTATCAAATGCTTCTTTTCATGTTGCCCCATTGCAAACACGTTATTTATGTATAGTAGCTATACTTTTTCCGTTTTCAGTGCTTTGGTTTCAAATCTTTCCATGAAAATATTAGCTACAGTCAGATCAATGAGAATTACATAAGTGCTTTATTTACCTGTTTGTAAAACTGAATTATATATTAAATACGTAGAATTTTAGCAATGTTAAATATTGCTCATTTAGTTTTTTTTTTATATTTTTTTTACTAGCTCTTATCGGATGGATGCCTCGTCGAAACTTTGGGTCTTTAACATATGGTTCTATATTATTGTTGAAAGGTTGCAACGGCTTTACATTGAAGTTTTTTTAGAAAGCTGAGTTGTTTTATAATTATTATATATCGTTGGGTCACATTTACTTATTTAAGCAATTACATCTGCTCATTATAATAATTGTGTTGTCCCTTTAAGTGATCATTATTTTCAGTGGACTTGCTTCGCAAATAAATCTAGAATTATTTTATTAAAAACAACCGAGATCCGACATATTATGTGGGGGAGACCTATTTATGCTATAAGTTATTTAAATATTATCTTAATAAATTAGTGTTTTTCAACCTACAATTACACAAAAAAAAAACATATTAAAACGCTCAAAGGTTCATGACACCTTAAGGTGCCCAATGCATACTGGCGATTTTTTTGATGACTTCTGTGTTTATCGATAATTGCACAAAGGGCTTTGAACATTGACTTTATTTAATTAACCACTTTCACAGCTGCATGAAAAATTAGTTTTATTTTCCCAAGAAGGTGTTTGTGGATATAGCAGTGGCTCCAACTTACATCGTGACACGAAGACTATAAATTAGACATGTTTCATTTATAGATGCCGTAAAAGTAGGAGAATTACATGCTGCTATTTGACAGCCCGTATACACATACTACATTATAATATTTTCTATCTTGACCTCTTTAAAGAACTGAAGGCTGGATTTCGTGTTTTGCAGCAAATCTTTAGATGTGAATTAAAAATAATTAGTTATTAATCACGTATTATATTTTTTTTTAATCACTAATATATGTATATCTAACCCCTAATTATTTATAAAAATAATTTAAATTAGTATAATGAATACCAAACATGTCAAGTCTTCGCGTCACGGTATAAGTTAGAGCCATTGTTGTATTAATTAGCTAAGTCCATGCAGCTTCGTGGGGAAAGAAAACTCGTTTTGTATGAAGCTGTGAAGGTGGTTAATTTTATAAAATCAATGTTCTAAGCTCTTTGTAAAGAGATGGTTGATCTTTATTCTACTTTACTCTTTCATAAAGAAGTGTGATAGCTTTCTAGTGGTGAAGTTGTTCGAGCTTAGACTTGAGGTATTACTAATTTTTTTCGAATACCATACTTTCCACTTACTTGTATTTTCCCACAAATGGACAATTCAAACTCTGTTCTCGATACAATTTTTAATGTCTTATACATAATTAATTCTATGTTTTAAAAAAATAAGAGAATATATCATAGGTTCTTAGATTTTTATATTTTCAGAAAAATGTTATAGCATATGAAGGTGATTATTTTAATTATTAAAAATATTTGTTGATGTGTAATAGATATACTAAACAGCACTTTCTTTATAAACTTTTATTCTTTTAAATCGAAGCAGCATTTAAAATGTTAACTTTTTGCTTTTCTAAATAAGAAAAAAAATATATAGGTGATACTATATAATATATTTTAACTGCTCCCTTAATGGCGACCTTTAACAATGTACTTTTTTATGTATTACCATTTGCCAAGGGCGTGTTCATACAGCGGTTGCAATTTGTTGCGGTGAAAACATTTGCGGCATTTTCTCTCACAGCTTTTGTCAGAATCCAGTTTAGAACGAGTTGCCTTTCATGTCTGCCGTAATGGACAGAGATGTGAAAGAATAAATCATTTTTGTGGAAGCATAAATGTGGGCACACGTACATATTATATAAATAATATAAATTAAAATATAATCGAATGGCTTGAGTTTAAAACCATATGAAAATTTGTAATATTATTATCATATATAATATTTTTAATTATAGTTATAAATGATTACAGGAAAACAAAAAAAAATCTGCTTATCTATTTTTCTTCGTCCAAATTTAATTTTTAGGTGTGGTAGTTCCTTAATTAAAATGCATCGTCCTCTCGCAAATGAATCTCGCCTCGTCTTACGTCACTAGCCCCACGGGAAAGTCGACCGGTGACGTCACATCCACACTGATGCCGAATTCTTTGGCAGGATCCAATGTACACATCTGAGTCACGCGCCCGACCAATTGGCACCGTGTCAGCTCGTCTAGTCTTCAAATAGTCTGCAGCGACTGTTTACAGTCAACTCAGATGACACCGCGATTTCGGATTGTCAGGATCACAGTGTAACGTGTGTGTGTAGAGCTTTACTCTAAATGTGTGCACAAAATGTGTAGGAAGCAATGTTCATTTTTGCTTTGGGATTTAGGATGTAAAAATAACAATACAGTTACGTCATGATCTTTGACATTTACGATGTTTTATCTTTGTTGTTTGTTTGGGAGAAAATAATATTACTAGCTATGAAATATCTCTAGCACTCCAGATTTTTATCTTAGCATAATAGGCTATAATGCCTAGAGAACATCATAATATGAAATGCGAGTTACTAATTGTGTGTATTTTAAAATAAAATATTTTGCTTTCCAATGATTGTATTTTAAAATCACTTCAAGGTTTAGTATTTTAAAACCAATCACTTTAATCTGTGGCACAAAACAACTGCTAGTGATTTAATAAGATAAAATTTATAAATTATTTAATAAACATACATTTAAACATTTAATTAAAAACTTGTAAAAAGAACAGACACAAATCATTACTATAAATCAGAAAATATTAATATCTCGATGCACAGTATTGAGCAGTCGGACGGTCATTGCCAGAAAAAAGTTGGCAAATGCTCCAGTCCTAGACTTTATGGGCAAGAACAGTGGACGCGACCGAAAACAATGACCGCTTTCCGGAGTCCACATTTGGAACTGTTCGCGCACTGTATAGTTGTCAACTATGCCTTTGAGCAATTTTCAAAAGTGTTTTAATATAAAAATACTTCTGCGAGTTGACAATGAAACGTATCCCAGCGCTTCCAAAATAGCACTAAGAAACAGGAACGGATAGTAACCATATTCCTTTAAGAATAAATACCGAAGGAATTTACGCTGTACTTTTTCGGACCGCAATTCATTGGGTTAACTCATAACAGAGCCAGCTTAAGTATGCTGCAAGCTAAGGCATCATAAAGAGTGCGCAATATTGAAGTATTCCTTATATCGCGCGTTTCTCAAGATAAATCCCAGCATCTTTATCGATCTGCTTTGTCTTTGTAATGTGCAGGCTGAATTTCTAGTTCTTTTTAAAAGTCGAAACTAGGATCTTTAGTAAAGAAAGGCCTGTCTAGAAATATATGCCGAAATGCTAGGAGAAGACCGCCGGCAGCAAGACATGTCTTAATAATGAAAGGCTATCGAAAACCCAATTTCCACAGTATATATCTTATTTTGAATACATATTTTGAGAGGTAGAAAAGTATCAACCAAATTAAAACAGAATTACTTTTACAAAACGTATACAAACTCTGCCATCACTCTTCTAAATGAATAGGGCAGTAACGTGAAATGGATAACAAGCGTTAAATACATAGGCTTACACATGCGCCCCAAGTCTTAATATAATAACATATTTTGAAACTTCGTTTTAAAGGGCTTGCCACAATGGCGACCTTTACTTATTTTCTTAGAAAGAGCGCGCTAACTATAAAAAATAAATTACTTAGGTCCATTTTAACATATGCCTACCCCATGTGGGATAACACCAGTAATAATATTATTTCCACCGATAAAAACTAGAAATATCATAGCTAACGCAGATCAGGGTAAGGCAGGGACAATTTTTATATATCATACGAACTCACTAAAAAAGTTAACATTTTAAAATTGAACACAAAGAGCAATAAGAAACGTAGAATCATTTGCTGTAAATAACGACTTAATTTGCAAATAAGCTCAAAAGAAGGAGTGTCAATCAAAACTTAAAAAAATGCAATTTATACATTATTTAAACACCTTTTTGTAATTTGCAATCATTACTTAACAAATTTTCTTATCTTGATTATCTTTTGAGTAATTCGCAAACAATTTAGATGACCGCTAAAATTCATTAGATAAAAAATCCCTACAATTTCGATTAGCTATCGCCTCATCAGTTTGTTACCGCCATTTAGTAAAATATTTGTAAAATATCTCTTGGTAATAAAATTATTACCGTATAGTCCGGCTTTCGCGGAAATCACTCGACAACACATCAACTTAATAGTACAAAAAAGCATTTGCGCTAATTTTAATATGAACAAGCCTTTTAATGTTAGATATAGAAAAAGCTTTCGACACGATATCACATGACGATTTGATTCAAAACCTACACAAATATAAGAGCCTTAACTACCTGCCACCCTTAATACGCTCATACCTAATAATGAAAGAAGTCATGTTGTTTCACTAAATATTAAACACTCGATACCGCATTAAATTCCAGCTACAGTTATATACGAGCGATATCCGAAAAATAAAAAATATAGAAAACAACTTCTAGAGTACAACAAAAATATTTGAGGACATACACTGCACAAACATACCTTGACATTACAAATATTTTATTAATTATACACTAATATTTCAATAGTCACTATGTTTTTATTTTAATTATTAATCACAATATGTATCTGTGGGACTAGAAAAATGAAAGAAAAATGAATCTGTGATGATCGTTTGGATATAAATATATATGAATCGCTAATTTTAATCTCCCTAACACTATAGAAATTAAAAAACAACAGGGTCTATATATGATATGAACCCAGGTCTTTCAAGTATCAGTCACTGTCGTAAATCACTGGTCTATTGTGCTGATTTGCTTGGATGGCTTGAATGCAACTATTAAGCGAAGACTGGCTGCCCAAGGCCTGCTGTTGATGCTGCTGATTTACAGGACAATAGAAAAGTGTTTTGAATTTGAATTGTATATCAAACTTATCCTCGTATTTTACGAATAATATTTCTAAATTTGTGTTCTTTATATACTTACATGTGATATAAAAATATTTTTGACAACATGAGATTTAAAATAGTTTGTGAAACAACATCTCCCAGGACAGAATTCACTGAAAAAGTTTATTAACTATTCGAATACATTTGTAAAGCGGTTACTGTACATAAATGGTGCTGTGCATACTTTGTGTTATATGTATAATACACTTATTTGTACAAAAGATTGTATCTTATTTTATATTCAATTTCCATCTTCGCCGTCGCGCAAACAAACACGCAATAAAATATAAAAATAGACCAAACGCCAAATTTCAAGATTTTTACAGCTTTTTTCCGGTTAGAGTGAGTGCTTTTTTTGCGACGGCCGTGGGGGGTTTTTTGTGTCATAA
The DNA here is from genome assembly GCF_051122295.1 of Plectrocnemia conspersa. NCBI lineage: Eukaryota > Metazoa > Arthropoda > Insecta > Trichoptera > Polycentropodidae > Plectrocnemia > Plectrocnemia conspersa. The sequence goes on from NW_028277172.1 coordinate 14,982,340, forward strand.
AATAGCACCCCAGCAGTAATTTTCAGTCGGAAAATATATTAAAACAGCCAAGCAATTACAATGAAAGGCGTTTCGTTTTTATAACCGTGATGTGTGCGTGTATTAATTTCAATTTGGGATTTGACGAAAACATGTTTTGTACGAGTGCGCCAGGGCCGGACGAGGAAAACATGTAGAAGCTTTTTTTTATTTTATTGTAATAAAGGACAATCTTGATAATTCGCTTTATATCGCCTTTGATTCAAACAAAGACAAAGCTCATTCATAGAGAGATAGAATATTGTACAAAGCGAAAAATCTTGATAAAAACTTATTGCCTTGCAATGAAAGAATTTTGCCAACGAGGGCTTCAAATTAAATAAAAAAAATAAGAAAACTTCCATTTTTTATAAAAAAATATTAGTGGTGGCATTTGTGAATAAATCGAATATATACATATAATAGTTATAAAAATTAAGGTTATTTTATAAAATCATAGAGCAATTTAATTTTAGTCTGATGTACATATGTCTGAGACGTTACATCAGACTAAAATTACATCATCCCTGCATGTAGGCCCGAAAATCTTACTCAGGATTCTTTGCTCTGTAGCCTTTAGCTGCTGAGAGATAAGTTTTCACATCTCACACCCGAATATTAGGGTCGATTTTAAACTCATGGATATCAACTCAATATTGATAGTCTCCTACAGTGCTTTAAATGAAAAGCTAAAAGAAATGTTCTTTTTCTCTTCTTATATGTTCTCTTCTTATACCAAAAAAATATTTTCACAAAAACTATACGATATTATTGTATGAGATGATTTATATTGTTGTTTTTAATTTTTTATCACAGATTGGGTTTTTATTTTGATTTCTCTCTGATGAAATTCATGAAGTTTTTTTTCAAAATTTTCGGACGTTTTCAATTGATGTAAAATTTTATTATGTAGCGAATGCTCTTTGACTTAAAAATATGGTAAGCCAACGTGTTTTAAAACTTTTAAGTCCGGCTCTGATTTTTAGGTAGTTTTTTCAAAGAAAGTCGTTGTTTTTCTCTCTTGATTGCTGTAAAGGACCCACTTCTCATCGTCAGTAACAATCCTGCTCAAATACGGATCACTTTCAAATCTGTACAATAGTAATTTGCATTGCTCTAGGATCATTGGAGAAAGTAACCTAAATTTGTCAAACAGAGATATTGAATGGTTTTTCAGTGATCAGATTTCACAAAGGTAGTTAAAATGTCCTCATCAATTTTTTGAGGTTTTCCTAGTTTTGGTTTGTTCTCCAACGCCTTATCACTACTTTTTAATTTTTGAATATTCGATTATGTCTTCATAACGATCGCAGATGCTCTATGTAGCTTATATTGCTTTCAATCCAACGAAACAGTATATAATATCTCAATTGCAAACTATTGATGAAAATAAATTATTATATAAATTATTTTTCCCATTAGTATAGTTTTGTATTTGTTTTTTACATCTTCATATTGCGGTGATTTTGTCTTGTCCTTTAGATCAAGTGGTTATTTGTTATTATGCTGTAGAATCAAGAGCTTTCAAGTATTTATGGGTGTGTCCGTAAGCTGTAGGCATTTTCGGTGCAAGTTTGTTCTGAATTCCGGACGAAAATCTGGACCAGAGAATACGTAGAGGGAAGTGGCGGCTTCTACGATCTTTGCTGGTTTGAAGTTAGGTGAGCTTCCTCTTGGTCTTCGAAATGTATGTTTAAGTGTGAATGTCAGTAAAATAAGTTTCTGAAAGAGTCTCAGTGGAGTTCTTAGAAGCAGTGTAAGTGATGCTTGCTTGTCCACGTTCCCGTATTTATATTCATGTCTGCTGATTTTTGGTGGGATGACCGATTAAATAGAGGTGGCGAATTTTTTTTTTAAATTGCGATAAACATCTTACTAAAAACACGCATTATCTTTTCTTAATGCGACGAATATTTTTATCATTTATGATTTTTTAGCGCGTACCTTGTCACATTGGCTGCTAAAACGTTTCTCTCAGCGGTGTCCCATATTAACAAAAAAAAAACATTTATCACATGCCAAATTGCCGTTTTTAATATTAAATAGCACGAGTTAATTGTGATTAATGAAAAGAGTGGTTCAATTGATGCACCTGGCAGTATATTTCCATTATTAACATTGCTATAACCTTCAATATAATATATTTATACTATATATGTTTATAAAATGGAAAAGCAAAAACTGTTCCTTTCTTAAGAAATCCTAGAGAATAATTTTTCGATTAGTAATACTACTTACATATACATATATATGTAAATAGATAGTTATATATAAATATAAATTCAATTTAACGAAAAAGGGTTCTTATTAATATTTTTTGCAAAATTTAAATTCGAAATTTGCAATAAATTAAACGTAATTGTCCACGGTCAAACACTCGTACACCTGCGTTGGAAATAGCCTTAAATAATTTATAAACACACCCATATACGCTCATAAAAATAAAATATTAACCTTTTAATAAATTTTATGAATATTTTATATCTAAAAGTGAAAACAATAGACGCTATCTATCTACATATATAAGACAAAGAACCTCGCCTCTTTTCTTTTTATTTCATTACCATTAGAAAGACAAGAAAATTAATTTACTCTAATGGTGTCGATGTCGGGCATATTTCTACCATAATTGTATCATGTTTTCTATATGGAAGTCAAACATTTCATATTCTGCGAAATAATCAGCGCATAGTAGCAATAATTTAGATTTTCTAAGCATCGTGTAATATATAATAAAACATATGTATATGAATTATAGCACATAGCTTTTCATGCTATTTTATTATTCAATTATAAATTATATAATAATATATAATGTTATATGCATAATATAACGTACACATTCTACAAATTCAAGTTAATACTCTGAAATGTGAAAATGAAGAGATTTTTTAATTTTAAGCTGCCTTAATATCATTACTTGAGCGAGTTAACTCCGTTATTTAAATTAAGCGAATTTAACCGTATTTAAGCTATAAATAATGCTAATATATTTGAAATAAAAATATATTAAAAATATATATAATTTAAATTCCACTAGTGTTTTTCAAAAATAATTCTATAATGCTCTTAATGATATTTATATTTTAATAAAACTTGTTAACGACTATAATATGACTTTATTAAGACTGTCACCAAATATATATTGCTTTAATTAAATTGAGCGGCGTTGACAGGCGACTGTGACTAAGCCAAAAATATTGTTAAAATCATTGTTATATTATGAACTAAATAATGAGTATTGTAAATTATTAATTCGTTAATAATTACGTGACTTTTATTCAAGAGGCTTCATATTTATTTCATCTCGACATCTTAACTGTAGATTACCACAGTCGGTTTAGTCGTGAAATATCATATCGGTGATAATATTAACAGACATTCTATTATAACAAATCGACCCAACTTATATTTGTTAAAAACGCGTAAAAAAAATGAGGGAGTCTCAATGAGTAGTGCGAAAAATTATTTTTGATTTTTTAATTTAATTAAATAAAATTATCTATCATTAAATAACTGAACCAAGATTTTCACGCAAAAATTAAAATTAATTAAAACAATAGACGAGTGGTATAAGTCACTAAATATTGATCTAAAAGTCCTGGGTGTTAATAGAGCATATCTTATTTATATTTAAAATAAAAATATATTATTAATAAGTTACAAATTATGATATATGAGTAAGTCAAAGCCAAAATATGTATTATTGCCAAAATTCAACCATATAAGAATTCGTATTTTCATTACAAGATACACAACTAGTTGGTCGATGAGATAATATTTTTCTCTTCGACCGACTTCAAGAGTCATTCGAATTTGACAATTATATATCTCTAAAATTTTATTTTAACCAACATAGTATCTTGCCTTTGTTATGAGGAATGCCCTTCACTTTAACGACCCAAAAGTTATTTGTGTCCTCTATGACAACTTAGATCGTAACATTCTTAAATCAGTATCTATATTTATTCGTTCTTAAAATCCTCCAATAACTAAATACTTTCTGTTAATTGAAACGTCTTCGAGAGTCACAATCGCGTCCTCTTTTGATGCTCGTTGAAACTAAGATGTCTACACTAACTGACTTACTTATGGTTGTCAACATCCAGTTTCTTAATTCATTAGCATTGCACATTAATCTTTTAATGTCAGTTCTGAGAAAAAGTATGGTCCAACTTTGCTTTAATAATGTAGTATTTTTTTAATATAACTGTGGTCCATTGATGCGAATAATTTATATTCAATTTATTTAAGTTAAGTTATAACAATACCATTGATTTAACTAACGTTTCGACGAAAACAATATATTTTTAGTTGTGACACAATGATTAATATTCATGTGTCTTAAAAGTCTACTATGATTAAAATGTATCTCTAATTGTTGGCTCATTTATATACTTATATAGAGCACCCTTAAATAAATAACGCTTTAAAATGGGAAAGTATTTAAATATATAGGTAAATGTATTTGCTCACGAGGTTTTGAATTAGCTTTAACATTTTTTCCTTTATAAAAATAACCAACTTTATAAGCCACACAATCCATAGTAGTTAAGTCAGCAGTGCTAAATATAACTTCAATGTGAATCAGTCCAACTAATTTTTCTTGAAGATTAGATCAATCGTTGTTCAAGAATGACAAAATATACTAATAAGAAATTTTAGTATTAGTTGCTTATATGTGTTTTTGTGCAAATAGTTAACAATCAAAATATTTTATTAACTTTAAATAAACTTGTTTAAAGCATTGTATAAACTACAACACATGTTTAGCATTATTTATATTTTATAATATATGTATGTAGATAAAAACGAAGCATATTTATTTTTTAATAATATTATTTAATTTTTAATTACACTAAATAAGTTTTATAAAATGTATTGATTGAATCATCTAAGTTCCCTATCTACAAAACACTAGTCTGCCCCTTGTCTTAACATGCATTACGTACAAAAACAAATTAGCAGCACATCATAACATTGAGTCTGTTTTCATAATTCCATTGAAATATTAAACGGCGACGAACGACATCAAAGCAAATAGGAAAACACGATCCGATAATTAATTCCGTTCGTTCATTAACGTGTCTCATATATTACACGCGTGTGTTTGGATCGATGTGTGTGAATTAATCATAATTAGACTTTATTCCGATAATATATTATATTACGTCATAGTACAGTGCAGCAATTTCAGGATTTTGCTAAATTAGTGTAAAACAACAAAACATTTCTAGTACGTTATTAAGGTAAAGTGGAGCGTGTATTTAGACATGTGCACATTATTTATACATGACACTTGATCGGACAGACAAGTCCATGTATAAAAATTCTATTTGATAATACATATTTTATAACTTTTCTACTATTGTGGTAATTGTATTTATAACAGTAAAACAAAAATCCAATTACTAAGATTAATATCACAACGCGAAAAATCAAAAATATATGTACATATGTATATGCAACTTATAAATATGAATATGTTACTGAGTTAACGTTTATTTAAAATATAATGTTAGTTAATGAATAAAGGAAAAGTTTATAAAATAAATGACCTAATGAAGTTGTATACAAAATAAAGTCAGTTTGTAGTCTATGGCGGCCGATTGTAGAATGAATATTTCACCCCTTCGGGAGCTCCTCAAAAGTCCAACCTGGCCCTTCTGCTCGTCATAATATTTATTAATGGCATAGATATGGCAGTTACAAATTCAAGATTTATTTTGTATTCAGCTGATTTAAGACTGTTTAAATGCATTCGATCTGTTGCGAACGTCACTAATGAGCCGAACTCGGCCTGAGGAAGCGGGTGGGAGCACCCGGGAACCGTTGTTCTCTCTACAAAGTGATTAATATTTTCTATGAAAAAAGCTTTCATTTACTGTCTGTCCTTTAGGGTTCTATGTTCTTAATTTAATTTAAATAAATAATATCATAAACTGATAAAATTTAAGCAAAAGTGGATAAAAAAACGTCGATGAAACACATTATTGGCTAAATAAATGTTTAAATGTAGTTTTCTAAATACATTTTACTGAGCTACGACAATCAATAGTATTGAATAGTTATGTTTTGTATACATTATTTAATATTAGTAGTTTTAATTATGTTGAAGTAGTATTAAGTAAACTTTAAATACAAGCGTTAGTCTCTCTGCAAAAATCAGTTTATCATATAGTGTATTCTTTGAATAAAATTATTGTTATTTAAATAATATTGACAATGGTTAAGGTTGCAGATAAATCAGTTATCCAGCACTTTTCCAGTGAATTCTCTTAGTTCCATCCCACGTACTGCCACTGATGCGTATATAGAAGCACATGTCCACGTGCGTCGTATTATTGCGGAATGTCGCGAATTTCGGCTGTGTGACGCAATTAATTCGCGCTTCTTATTTATATTTTGCGCTGAAGCGCAAGAGTTTCACGACAGAAATAAACAGAGATATATATTGCCAGACCGCAAATATCGCGCACAATGGATAAATGACATGTGACTGGACACTGTGGAAAATTTCGGCAAAATACAATGTATTGATGATATACATATATGTTGACCTAATAATAAGGCATAACTAATAAATATTTATAAATAATATATCAGAAGATTATAAGAAAAGATCAATTTGTTTTATTTGCAATCTATAAAAACAATCCGAGAGGTAAAGTAAAAGTTATTTATTTTATATTACAACCGGGCATTAGTTCCAAGCAATATACTAAATTTTGTCTAGGCTCATTAAATTTTGTCTCAATATAAATATGTATTTTAAAATACCTTCAGCTGCTGTTGTTTTAATCAAATCAATAATTAAAACTTCGATTACCTAACAAAATGGTGTCGTAAATTTTCAGAAGAAAAAGTGACGTTTGGGATGAAGTAAAGAGTGAAAAGCTATGTTTTCACTCCTTACTTCATATATTTATATTTCCATATATTTAGTAAAAATATTAATAAATATTTGTAAATATAAATATATGATAGAAAAATTTAATTAAAAGCGATTATCAAAACTATAAATATTTACTATTTAATATAAGAGTTAGAATAAGATAACATATCCCAAAATTTATCGTTTTTAAATATAATATGATTAAGTTAAAAAAGCACTATTATATATTTTTAGGTACACATTAAAAATAACAACTCAAAATGGGTTGTAATTTTTTTTATACATTTTTAATTAAAATCATATATATATATTCACAAAGGAAATAGAAAGCAAAATGTTAAAATATAATCAAATTATATTAAATTAGTTGAAAAACAATGTAATTTAATATATTTTTTACTTTAAAAAATAGAGACTAGCCCCTTTTCCTGAAAAATTGACGCCGTTCGTCGAAGGTCGGAAACTAATCAGTTAAATGGACCGTGCATCACATTTAAGGATAATTAACAAAGTGTCCTTAACACGATCGTCGGAAAATTCACGCGATGCATAATTAATCGCTATTATTTTGTGAAGAGACAAAAAATGGGCCTTAACGAGAGAAAAAGATCTAATGATTATGGAAATATCTTTCAAAGTTAAACATAAAAATATATAAATATAGTCGTATTATGTATTTAATTATAGTAGAAAATAAAAAAATTAAATACTATTAATTCATAGCACTAATTCATGCCAAATTGTATACTATGAACAGTGAAAATTTTTATAAATATCTATTTTTTGCATAATATAATATTCTAAAAAAATTAAATATGGATTCCAATCTAAGTTTTTCATTCATCTTTTATAGAAAATGTTTCGATTGCTATTTATGTCTTTGTTTTCCATTATAGAGTTGGTCGAATACACATTTCACTATATCTCAGTTATTTTCCACGTACGCATACATATATTTTTATATACATATGTTAGTTACAAATGTGCATGAATATGTATTAAATAAAAAAATGAAAAACGATAGGGGCTGACGCCTAAAGAAATTTACCTCATTGGAAAGCTCGTTGAAAAGCTAGGGGGCCCAGTATAGAGAAGTGTTTTTGAGTGTGATTCTTTTATAGATCTCGTAATATAGATCTACGGCCCGCGGGCCAAATCCGGCCCACAAACTAAAATTAAACATTTTCAAGCTATTTAAAACTACAAAGTATGTGCTATAATAGAACGGTCGACTGTTGAGCTAATGAGTTTAAAAATATGACCGTAGATGGTGCTTCTATTATTTTATTTATATAGGGTTAGCGTATTTACGCGAAATATCAATTAACAAAAAAAAGTATTACTAATGTTCTCCACATAAGAAAAGCACATGTTAAAATGGGTGCAATTATTTTTTGTGTAATAAGATTTTATTTAAGGTCACAATGGCAGCAAGCATTTTACAGATAAGTTTAAAAATGTTTTTACAGTTCAGGTGTAAACTTAACGCTAAATTTCCACTCCGGTTACTTTAAGGAGAACACGTAAGTAAAATTAACACTTTTTTATTTAAGTTAGATTAATTTTCTTTCCTTGTAAATGCTTAAAAAACCTTCTAATTCTATTAAATTAGAATCAATATTAAATATATAATTTTTTAGAAATTTCCAATGTGTTTCTAAAATTAAAAAAATATATATTCTACGTAAAATATCACATTTATTAGTAGTATAAGTATAAAATTATTTTTTAAATAAAACTTATTAGCACACATACAAAAAAATAATTATCTAGTGCATTAATTTATTTTTTTGCCTTTGAGTTAACTTAAATTAAAGTGAACAAAGCTGTTCCAAATTTAGACAATTAGACACCTATTGTACCTGAACTTCCCAAAATCAGTAATGAAATTAACGGGTTTTCTTCTTCTTGATTCGCATTCGACACACAGTTCGCTAGGGGAATATGGTCGAGTTAGACAGGATAAAACCTAATGTCAAGGGAAATTGAAAACTTTATATTTTCTAAGTGGCCTTAATATTGAAAAGAGACATTATTTTCCTCAACAATTTTATATTATTAAAATTTGTGCAAACCCATAAACAAGCTATAATTAGATTTAACAACAGCTGATGATTCAGTTTAAATATACATATATTAAAATTATTACAAAAAAAATACTAGTTGACTCTTTTGACAAACAACTTCTTTTACGGCTGAGACATAACAATTTTGTAAATATATTTAGTATACGTTTTAAAACACGGTTGTCAAAAAAACGCATGTCATAATTTATTATAAATATTTTAATGTAAGAGATCAACGAGGTTTTTCACGCTTTACATATACCTTTTTATATATAGTATATATATACATACATATCACAGCCGATTTATTATGTCTAGCATATTTTTCTCTGTGCGCCAAATTCTCCAGAAAATATGCGAGATGAAAGCGATTCTGAAATTTCCGGTTGAAAAAAATCGCAAAACAAAATTCATAACTCTTTTTACGTAAATGCAACGCATAGTGAGGAAGATGATCGTCCAATAAAAATCCATCTTCATTCATGCATGAACTTAAAGCATAAAAACTGTGTCATGCCAAAATATTACGTACTTGGCAGCAAGAAAATCTCACGAAGAAACAGACACAATCGGTCGTATTCATTTGTGGGTGAATTTCCCCTAGAAATCTAGAAATTCCGTCGCAGAATTATTTCTGTTTAACTGTTTTTTTTATTTTATTTTATTTTATTTCAGCTCCGAGATGAAATGCTCTTGAATTTATTTTCATACTTTTTTTTAATGTTATCTAATAACTCCGTCCAATGGTAAAATTGGATTGCCACCAAATGTGCGAAAAAAGTAATTTTTAAAATGGTAAACATACATTATTATATATTATTTAATTAACAAATAGCATTAATGTGCCAAAGAGATATAATTATTAAATCTAATGAATAAATAACGAGGAAATAATAGTAAAATAATTAATTCAATCATTTTGCTTTAAATGTGATCTACACGCAATACATTTTGGCTAATAAATTATGGCAATTTATATACATAAAAAGTACGCTTTAAATTGCTCCAGGACCTTTTACGACCCTTTCATACAGATGAAATATTTGATATTCGTTGTTAAAAGACAAATATTTGCTTAAATATATAAATTTATTGTAAATATAAAAATCAGAATATCTTTCAATTGATTAAAAATATAATAAACGAGTTTTAAATATTGTTTATGTTTATTCATAGATAAATATGCATAATCATTTTTTTTAATTCGGACTATATTTTACAGTAAATTTATAATATAAAATTAATAGAAAGCTAATCTAACCAATGTTGAGTGATACAACAGCTGACATAACCAAACCTTTATAATCTTACCATAAAGTCAGAAATTATTTTATATATACTACTTTTAAGCACTAGTTATAGCTTAAGACATATCGCACTACATGTGCTATTTACTGCCGATTCTTTAAAAAAAATTATACCCTACCATAATGTGTTTTAAAAATATAAATAAAACTCAAACTATCAGTGTATCAGATAGATGCTGGTAGATGACTTGTTCTCTTCTCATATTTTACTGCTAGTCTAGTAATGCCGTGATTACTAAACTATACTATACAATTAAGTAGTGCATTGTAGATATCATAATATAATATCATTTTCTTCAAAATTTATTAGCAGACAGCTTAAACTCTACACGAAGATGATTGTTTTACTGGCAGAAAATAGTTTATGCCGACTGATAATTTGGCGAACATTATCAGACTTCTCAAACGTAATCATGTACGACCTAAAATCTATAAGTTATATAAATAAACCAAGTAATATTTATTGTTTTTACTTGAATTATAATACTGCATCAGGCAACGGGAACAATATTTGTGCCAAAATATAAAACTAATCTATTTTAATATAAATAATTCCGGAGATATAGCTGAATACAAAAAATACATTATTGTTTGCCTTGAGAAGGAATTTGGCACCCTAAAATAAGTTCAGAACAACATGTCAGCACATTCTTTAAGCTAAACAAGTGTAAGAGTAAGATACACTCATCCCTCGATTTACGCGGTAGATACGTTTCAGGAAATGTCGCATAAATTGTATAAAACGATCGAATAATATTCACGTGTACTTTTTAACTTCTCTTTAAATTATAAATTGAACGTGAAAAATCTTCAGAAACATGCGTGAACTCCAAAATGCATACTGCATGTGTATTGGGAGAGGTTCCAGATGTAGGTCAAGTGCAAAAAAAAGGAGTAAGCCATTAACCGATGCGTTACCAGATATGTTTGATTTAGAATATTTTGATAAAAAATGTTTTCTTTTACTCGCGTAAATTAAGAGATAAATGTACGAATTATTACATTCCTTTTTTTGTCAAAACGGTGCGTTGTCTGATAGTTGTCTAATAAAATTAACGAAATTTTTCATTAATGTCAGATTATTCACGACTGGTTTCTGATACGATATGATAATAAAGTAGGAGAGATTTTGTTCTCATCTCAGACATCCAGTAAAATTTAATAAAATTCATTCATTAGTTAAATTGGGAGTTTAATCGACATATTAGTACATACTACACAAACAATATTAGTACAGAATCAGCTAAGCAGCCATCCCATTTCTATTGTCGGATTTGGTGATGTTTGAGTACATCTAGGAGCTTATTTAAAACCCATAAACTATAGCACAAACGATTCAGTAAATCAGTAAATCTCTTAACTATTAAATATAGATAAAAATACATCCCTCAAGACTAATAAAATATGAAAAATAAGTTTGTTTACTCTTCATCCCAAAAATTATCTCAAATTCATTTGTTTAGTTGGTCTTCAATATTCCCAAAACTTTTATTTACTTTTAATACTTATTTTCCGTGATTAAAATATAATCTAAATGCCTACAACATTTATGTAAAATGGTTAAAAGATCACAAACACAAAGCCAAAAAACAAGGTGTTATTCGAATCAAATTTAAAATGCAAATTTTAACTTTACAAATTAAAATTAAATATTTTACATGACTTGCCTTTAAAAATAAACATATTATTCGAATAGGTAACGCTTATTTAAATTATATTATGTTTTACATGGAATATTTTAAAAATAAAGATTATATAAAAATATAAATATGTATGTATAATATATTTTTTATTTATTTTTTTAATTGACCTAATATTTTTTGTCATATTTTAATATCTTTATATATAATATCTTTCAAACACTCCTTTGTATAGTTTTTAGCATAGCTACTTCAGATCTCAATAGGTCTTGCACCTGTTCTCTTTTTCGGCTATTTCTGAAATGGGTATAGTTCATAAAAAAATAATCGGAGGTCTTTAAATTGTATTTTTGAATAAGTTCATTAGTATTAATGTGTAGAGCTAATCAATTAGACTACTTTTCAAAATTTGAATGAATTCGACTACTACAGTGTGAGACACAAAACTTTGCGTATTTTATATTAAAAGCTTTGGCCTTTGTCACACCAGTCAAAAAGCCCAAAGTGCCTACCATAAATTACAAAAGCATAGCGCTCGGTGCAGACTGTGTGTGACAATAGACGAATATATCACCATAGCCATTAGAAATATTTATATAATATACTAAATTTTTAGGAGTAAACTAAACTTATTTTTTATATTGTATAAGCCTTAAGGGAGTAGGTTTTATTTTTATGATGAAATACTAAGCCAAGCAGCTTCAATTAATCCATTTAAAGTCCAATAGTAGCTGCAAAACATTGGTAAGTTGTATCAATGAGATCCTCCCGAATTATCAGAGCTTAATCAACAACAGTAAATAGACATTTGCTCTTCTCACCTTTGTTGAATAAAAAAATAGTATTTTTAATCAAATGTTTATGAATTGTCCAACCGTCCACTCCTAAACCCTAATTTTTTAACAATCGTAGAGAATACAACCCCCAGAGAGACGGTTTCCTAAAACACTATATTCAATGCTGAAGATGGTATATATAATATCAACTCTATCTTATGATATGATGGCCGCTTGGTGAAATGTGGTATGAGTTATGAATCGCAACCAAAAATACAAACTATCACAAGAACTGTATTGTCAGTAATTTTACTAGTTAAAACACTTTAGACAATTGTAGAAAATTTTTGGTTATTTATTTTCTCACCGGTTATGAAGTAAACTGACAATGATGTATTATTAGCATTAAATTGTTGGCAGTAAATGTTCCGGATCCTTGTTATGGAAACGCTTAAATTATGTTAACAAGCTTGAAACACTCGAGTATTTTCAATGTCATCTAAACCTTCAACCTTTATTTTTACAAAAGTTATACTATGCTGTTACGTTAAGTATCTAAGAAAAAATAGCTGATGACGCGTGTCCAATACGGACCGGTGCAATTTTCAACGGAAGCGCGTGTCGAAAATTTTCACTCATTTCAGGATTTAAAAAACCTTTCAATGCAACAATGAGGCTTCTACGCACATTTACATGAAATTACTGAACTCAAAAGCGAAATTTACTTTTGCTTTCATAATAGAGAAGCTTCATTTATTACGGGCACGGAGGCGTTTAATAATGCATTTCTCGCGTGCAGGGACAGACTGGATAATTATTATCGAAATGAAAGGGCAATGGGGACAAATTCAAATTTCAACAACTTTTCACAGTGCAATAAGGTCGGTCATGTACTTCTGCCATTTTATTGAAGATAGTTTGAAGAAATGAATTTATTATCGTCAATATATAATCAGACGTAATACGATACGTTGTTTAAATTACTATCTAAGAAAATAAAATAAAAAGGTGAAAAACGAGAAAATCAACATTGATTTGAGAGATGATGACAGTTGCAGTACGTTCATTTCACAAAAATGACAAGATAATATTCGAAATTTATCGAAATTTATATAATTATCTATGGCACAAGCTGCCGTTGAATTTAGATCTAATAAAAATTTGTAATACTATATAAAGGCCTTGCTATCAAACCTAAAGATTTAATTATTTTGTTGCTTAAAGTGGTATGAAGTTACTTTTACGATCTAGGAAACTTAATCTGTGATGATCAATCAGAATTATAATTATAATCCCTAATTCTAATCTTTCATATTCAATAGAAATTAAAAAACACATAGTATCCTAAATATTTCGGGTATTACTTACTGACTATAATACTACTAGTCTATCATGCTTAATTGCTATCGATATGACAATAAAAATGTCTACAAAATAGTTAATGTAAAATTTAAAACGTTTATAAATATAAACGCTAATTAAGTAATACTTTTTTAATCAAATGTGATATAAAAGTATGAACTGATGTTACGAAACAAGTTATGTAATATTTAAAAAAAATATTTAGAGTTAAATACCAGTTTGCTTTTAATTATATAACAAGTAAAGTAGACCTTCAATGATATTCCTAAATAGAAATCCGTTAATTAATTTATAAAATTTAAAGAAGATTAGCTATTAAACGACATATTATCATGGCGCCTGAATTACAATTCATCATTGATTAATATATCATGTGAGTGTAGGTACAACAATCAATAATGCTATCTAACCCATCGCTGTGTTTATCGCTCAATCTGACATAGATATCTAAATGGAAAATACATAAACTAAAACCCAGATTATAAATGTGACAGTTTGACAGGCGTAAGATAATAGAGATGGTTTGTGTATGTAAGAAAAAAATAACAAGGCTATGTATAATACATTTGTGTAATATATCATAACTTGAGTTGCCAAATCTAGTTAATTCTAGTTCTATTTTTGGTGACAATGATTATGTTATTTTAAAAATGAAAATTACAGATTCACGACTTTTAGTTTTATTCAGCCATGACACTTAAGAGTAACACATTATAGTATTTAATATTATATAAAGATATGTTTTTATGCTAATATATAATTGCCTAAGATATAATATTCTTAAAAAGGCGCACCTAAAAACATATTGCAATGGACAACTAGGAGCTAGTAAGAATGGTCAAGTAAGCGATAAAAGTTTAACTGATTTAAAAACTCTAAATAATAAATAGTGTTTGGCTTAACGAAACATTATAAAACAGTCTTTCGAAGTTCATCTGACATAATAAAAAAATAAACCATTTTTATTCAGAACTTCGAGTCAATGTCCTGGCATCAAATAAGCATTATTTTTACTATCCTATGTAATTATCGAAGGCCATCTAAGCTTTTATTAAAATATGTATTGAAAGTGGGGCTAAACACTAACGCGATTGGTTTCGATCTAAGCTTCCTTGAAGGATAATTATAAAAGACGTGACACTTGATCACCTAGCCTACATATTGCGGTATAGCCAGTGTTTCCAAATTTTGTGTACTTCAATCATATACGCTGAAAAATCGTATAAATGAACTGTTAATAATAAAAGTATAAGTTAAATATATTATATAATAAGTATAAATTAACTAAAGGATGTGTCTTTGTATCACTGATTAAAAATATAATTTATTAATATATAATATATCATTTTATTTAAAGAGTAATACTTTAATCGTAAGCGCTTATGAGAAAATTGCTAAGCGACCAACTCCAGATAACCACAAAAGGCTGCTTCTTAAATTATTAATTATAAAAATAGATTTGATTAATTTTTGAGTTACATTACTTTAAAATGTACGGTTGCTTATTAGTTATGTTAGCTTTATGCTGATCGGTACAATGCTAATTAATAATATAGTTATAATCAAAATTATTTCGATGGACTCGTCTTGCGCTGTTGACAAGATAATTTGTTTTTTTCTGATTTCAATATACGTTCTGAGAAATTGAAATTGGCAATCTCGAAATCTGAGGAAATGAAAGCTATTTAATAAAAAACTGATTATGTTAATATCAAATGTCACTTCAAATCTTGTTATATTATCGACAAATATTTAAATACTATTTATAAAGAAAAATATTATAATTTTTAATCTAAACACTAATTCTTTGTTAAGTAAAAATATAAATTACATTACAGTGGTATGAGAAAAATTAATTCCAAAAGCTAAAATAACATTTTATGTTTAATATAATTTGGTATTTTATATATTTGACAACTTCTGCTAATGTCACTACATACCGAAGCTAATAGCTGTTGTTCACTGTGAATTGAAAAATTAGGACTGGTTGAAGAGAGCACAGGTGCTTCTGTTTTTCTCTTTTCCGCAAACGTGTTATTGAAAAAGAATACTTTCATTCATTGCCTTTTGTCTTATAAGTAAACAGCGCATAAACAATGGGTTAAGCCATTGTGAAGCGATTTGAAAAGAAGTTGATAACACCAATCCTCTTGCAAAGTATTTTCTTGTGTATTTTTATACCGTAGACCATTTAATGAATATAATAAAGCATATTTGCATTATTTTCGTGACTAAGTAAAAGGTTAAAATGAGCTTAGTACCTATTTACTTGTCCAACTAACAATAACACTTTTTAAAACTAATTTTGAAATGATGTAGTAGTTAAAATAGCTGCTGTGTTCATGACAATACTATTGTAACATTTTAAGTTACAATCAAATTTATAACAGTAACGATTGATGAGATATTTTTATTTTAAAACATATGTAAGTTTACATAGTAAAAGTAAAAAAAAAATAATCAAACTTCATAATAACATAATAATGCAAGAAAAATAACATAAAGTCCATATGTTAATAACCGTTATGATTGTTTGTTTTATGTGGAAACGTTTTTTTACAAATACTAATTTAATAGCATAGTGTGTTTATTACCAATAGTTACCACATCTTAATCTCTTCTCCAATATTGTTTTGGGAGTTAAGAATTGATACTAGGTATGCGATTTTGTCCATTTGTCATATTTATACTGTTTTGTTTGTAACGCAATTCTAGATCAAAGACTTCTAATTATTAGTTTCAAATTAAATATAAATTAAATCTTCAAATGATAAATATTCATCCATAAATTATTAGATTTACATTGAACGGATTTCCTACTACTTTAGATATAAATCAAATGTTTGTATTTTATAGTAACTTTCAAAGACTTTGACTAAATTTAGATTACGGTTGTTTCAACACTTTGAGACTTGAATTTAGAAACTTAGATACATACGTTTATGGTTAGCTATGGTAGGTAAAACTCGTTCAACTCGTGCGATTTACAAAGCGTAAATATATTTACGCTGATAGTTATAAACCACAATGTTAATCAAGATATTTTTTTATAATTATTCACAATATAATGTTTTAATCTCAATTATAAATTACTATATTATTTTTTGTATTAAAAATAGTTCATTAATTTTTAATTATTTATTTTATATATTGTACTACTATTATTTAACATTTTAGCTTAAATGATATTGACAAGATATTTTAAAATAAATTTATTCGACGATCTGGAAGTAAACCACCATGTTCGGTCATGAATATGAGTTCTTTTAATAATTCAAAATAGCCATACACAATTTATGCATCAAATCGCTGGTTCTCTGAAGTGTCATTTAATTTGTGTATTATTGATTATGTGTATGTTTTTCTTTAGCACTATGACGCTATCTGGCATATGTTTAAAATCTATGATTTCCAGTCCAGACATACCATCCATACTAATGACTCGTTACCATTCGTAAAATATCCATGCGTTTCTTTGAGTGTGCACATACAATAGTGTATAACAAATAGCCATTTTGTTCGACACACATGAGCCATGCATGCACATTATCATTGGTCCATTGTGTCGGCAGTCGGAAATTTCTCGGCGACCTTCGCTCCGACAATTATTTATGGTCATCTAAAATAGCCATATGGATTGGAAACAGACAAGCGGAAACATCATGAAATATCATAATTGTCATACTAGCTCGCCAGCATTTGGTTCGATAGTAATTGCGGTCGCATGCATTTCTGCGAAGGTCGATCCCTTTGATCACTATGTTTTTTTCTCTATGTATTTAGCACACTCTAGTGCTTCGCTTCCGAGGGCTTCTCAACCTTGCAAGCGCGACGTCTGATCTGATCAATCACTGCTCGTTCTCATTAAATGCTCAAACGTAAAAAAAATGTCATTCAATATTTTAAGTAGAGTTAAGAAAGCTAATCAATATCTCGTAAAATATTTTAAATTCATATTCACATAGTTTGCTCTAAAGCAGAAATCCAAAAAAAAAATTGTCAAAAGGCCACATTCAGAATTTATTAATAATTAACACATTGGTAATCCAATTTACAATGGGTTTACTTTCAATACAAAAAACGATAACATATTTTCCTAATGTGAAAACATTTAAAGTTTACACCTAAATATAAGATTGGTTTTGGTTTTGTCACTTATTGTGGAGATAAGTGTGTTTATGTAGTGTAGCGTAATATTTTACTAGAATTTTTCGGTGTGTCGATAGCAAAGTTTTTTAATGTAAATGTGTGTTCAATATTACATTCTTCATTTTATTTTGAATGTCTTTTAGCATAAAACATTAATTACTTGTGTTACTCCGCACCAAGCAAGAATATGCTTTACTAAGCTGTTTATATATTATAGTATTTTTTTGTTATAAATATCGGTTTTAGGACTGCAATGGCACCAAGTCTTTTGGATCTAAGTATCGCGATGTAAATAGTTTATTTAATCATTAGTGTATAGAATAAAATAAATTTTACATGCTATCGAGTGTTTTTAGCAAAACAACATATACATAGTTTCAACGTTTCAAGTATAAGTGTATTATATGTATAAAATATTTGAGTGATTTATATTTAGATAATTTATAGGTTAAGCTGTCGTGCCAAATGGTGAAGAAATATGTTTTTTAAATCATTGTTATAAAGTAAAATACTCCTAATTAAAATTTATAATGATATATTATTGCTAATAAGAAACTCATCCAAGCATAAAAAAAGTCTTTGTATAATTTTATTGTCTTATAATTAAATTATTTATTTTCAATATTCCAACTCTATTTATGCTAATATCTAAAATATTCAATATACATATATTATTTCTATTTATATATTACTAAAGTATACATTACCATTTAATTGTGGTCTTAATCAATGATTTTTCCGTAAAATTTAATAAAAAACATAAACATCGTATAATACGCAAACGAAATTAAACTTGTAATACCACAAAGATGGTTATCAAACGATATTGAATTAATTCTCGACGATTGTGACTGAGAAACGTTGTTCCTTAATAAGCTTACAAAAGCAGACCTTATATTAAAATAGGATTATTTTCCTTTTATTCATTTTTATTTTTACTTTTTTACCTTTTTGACTGTGCTGTGTATAAATACAATATAATCTTATTAAAATATACAAAATTTAAGAAAATAAATATTTTTAAAATATTATACTTAATAATAAATATTTTTAAAATATAAGACAATCGATAGTAAATTAAATAAATCAGTATAAAACATTAAACTATAAATGATAAAAATGGATAGTAAAGTAATATAAAACACACATGTACAATATATAAATATACCCGTAAGTATACGTAAACCTATTTAGAAGTAAAGTGCGTTTCTATAAACAGAATTTACCGACGATAATAATATTATCTATTACGGCATTTTAGGGCAGTTTCCTTGAGCGTAAAACATTTTCGCTTATCTCTCGCTCAGCGCAAAATGCTTATATATATAAATATATTTATGTGTCATCGTAGTCTATCGTCTATCTGTATGGCGATATAAATAGCAACGTCAAAAATAATATGAAATGCAAATGTGTGTTTTATCTTGGCACCGTTTCGTCTGATACTTATTTATGCGAAGTTCAAATCTTGGTGTTGTATGTATTCAATTATACATACAACATACAAAAAGAAACCTGTAGAAATTTATAACATTCCGCATATATTTTAAGCTATTATGAAAACTATAGTATATTTTAATTTTAAACATATAATATTTACAGTCTATTGTTTATATATAAATCTGGTTTATACATCTTAGTTACCTTACTTAGATATGACCTTTACTTACCTATTAATCAATTTAATCTTTCCATTATTACACGAACTTTAGATTTTAAAACAATACACTCATCTATGATTTTATTGACTTATTCTAACGATGGTTTTACCAATAATGTAATTATGCAGAGATCATAAAAGTGATGCTATATCCAGGGAGTATGATGAATGCCACATGTGATTATCGTAATATAAAATAACATTCAGTCTGTCCCACAAACGCAGAAATTTTGCCATCATTTAAATTATCTACTTTTTCGATTTAAAAATTAAATAATAGACAATTCATTTTTTTTAGTCGCGGTAGTTGCATTACTTACATTTTTAGATTCATATAATATGTAATGTTGTGAATTAATTTTATTCTTGGTCATTGACATTTTTTATTTTGAGGTTCTTACAAAGTTGAAATGAAATTGTTCTTAGGTTGAAAGTGTCTATCCTAGATTAAAGTTTAAAAAACTGGCTAAAAAAATCCTTATATGACCTGAAAAATGCCTTGAAAATGTAAGAATTTTTGCTTTAATCTAAATATCAAACACAATAATTATTATTTAATTAAATTAATTGCTTTTACTGTAACTTAAATAATATAATCTAAGCATTGACTAAAAACACTGAATTTTTAACATATAAAACTATGGAATTTTGGAGTGTCGTTTCAGCTATGAATGATGCTGTGGCGTGTCGTCATGACACTGGGGCCTCATACAGCAAAGATTGTAGCTCAGATCTGTAGCATCGTAGCACATCTCCGAAACCGTGTCAAACTGCCCTGGAGCGTAGAGCTTTTAATCTACGCCAGTTATATAAGACTAAGAGGAATTAAGCGCCACTCTCGCAGGATGATATTAAGGATCCGGGTAAAACTACCATCCTATGTCTATTCTCTCACTCGTATGTGTAGTCTCATACAAAGGAAGCTTGGCAAATATGAGTACGTGAATTTAATATAGGGGTAAATCGGGGACAAGCGTTGACCCTTTTCTAAATGACTTCACAAATTAATATACTATGTTCTTCTCTGTGTTCTCGTCGTTCGTTAATAACGCAGACCGTAATGAACATGTTTATATCAGCAATGTAGATTTTTGTATGTAGAATAGAATAGAATGGGTCAAAATACCATTGCTACATGATTTTACATATTATTGTTGTAAAAAGAAAAAAAAATCTCTCCTTCTTTCTTAAAAAATATTTTTATAACATTTTTAATTCATACATATTGAACCATAAACTTCCAATAATTTAAATAATACTGATGAAACAATATATAATAAAAAAATACATGATAAAATACATTTACATACCACGATCGGTTTGTGATACGCTATTTTCCATAATGTTGAAATTGTACTTTTTAAGAAAATCCCAATTTCATTACAGCTCAATAACTATTGTGGTAGTTATCCCTAAAATTTTATAAAAAAAAGAATCGCCATAAATGATATAATCTATTTTATCATGACTTACGACACAGTGAATTACAGTCATATCCTTAAACTTTTAAAACCAAATTTACTTCTTTAGCCCGTTCGTGATATTTCCAATGAAGGAAATGTTATCCATTTCTTTAACTATATAATTTCTTCGCAATTTCAACATTGCTTTTGACTATTGCCTGACCATTTACTACAGTAACTTTTTCATACTTGGATTAAAAAGTGATATTCTTATAGTGTTTTTGACCTAGTGACAGTGCTTAAAGTGCAGTAATATCTCATGAAATACTTATTTTAAATTAAAGTTCGTAATTTAAAAGATTTGTCTTATAAAGGATTCGCTGAAGGAGTCCCAATATACTAATTATTAAAAAATCAGCTTTCATGTTATTAATTTTCGCGTTTCTTAAACTGAGTTTAAAAAGAAGTACGCTAAATATTATTGGTGTTTATGTTTAAAGGTCTTTTCTATACATATCTTTATTTGGTGAAAATTAGTTTAGCTTGAAACAATGCAGAAAATTTATATTTTGAATCAGAATCTTATCTCTTGAACAAATAATTCAGATTGGACTTTGTTTGCATGTAGCAATTTTTAGATAAATATACGCAGTGATGTTTTATAAGAAAAAAGTGCCGGAATTCATATCTTGTTAATCCTTTAATAAAAAAATATATATTCAGTATTTAACATAAATTTAGTTTATTGTATATTCGGCAAATGTTCATGGTAAATTCCAAAGTTTTGTCCAATTCTCGTCCAACAAATCTTCTCGACACATTCTCTTGCTGTTAGTATCTATTGCCGCTGAGTTCACTTTGAAAAATCGAAAAGACTCAGAGATTGTCCAATAAGTTTGATGAACAAAAATGCGGATGTATTCAAAGAATTTATTTTTTGGATGTTTACAATATTATTCGATGTTTCTAAAAGCGTACCTCATAAAACTAAAAACTCCTAACATAAAAATAAAATAAAAACATATAAAAGTTATTTTTTAATTTAATAAAAAATGGCATATCTACCATGTCCAGTTAAATGGCTTTTGCCAAAGATCTGAATAAATAAAGACACAAGCCATTTAGGTAAAATAATATTTAATATCTAATAACTCACGATACGCGCTAGAAATGAGTTGATCAAAGTGTCTTGAGAATAATTAACTTGTATGTCTAGACAAGTCAAAATATTACACTAGGGAGATTAAAAATAAATCTTTCTAACTGCTTTAAACGCTATTCATTCTAACTGAATATAAATAAAAAGGATATTCGGTAATCAAAGAGACACTGCTAGTAAAACTAGAAGCCTTATTTGGTAATCGATGTTTAACAATGCCATTTCCTCTAGTTCTTAGTTTCGGGTATTAATAATCAAAATATACTTTTTTTGAAAAGAGGTAGCAAACAATTTAACATCTGACTATCTGAAACAGAAGTATATGAATCAATGACATCTGTATTATAAATTGTGCTTTAATTATTAGATATCAACATGCAGCTAAAATAAAAATCTATAATACTGCGGGAAACGGTTTAGTTCGTTTGAAAATTGACTCCCATATTTTAGCTAATTATGTTAATAATATAATTAATGTTCTTAGCACACAGTTAATGCAAACAATTACTATACTATGCTTACGTATTATTTTTTATATTTTACTTATATTTGTATATTTAGCTCAAATCTCTCCCTGTACACAAAAATTTCCAGAAATTCCATTGACGCCAACTGACATCTGATAATGCATATCGTGTGACGTCGAGCCTTTCAGCTGTTGGTTCCTACCATTCTGTATACTCTGTGTATTTGTAAGCATATACGTCTTCATTGAACGAACTCCCTTTATGTTTTATGAGATCCCGGGAGGTTTTAATTTCAACCCCTGCGGCTTTAGTGCGTGACGCCTGACCAGCATTGACCTTTGGAGTGTGTCGTAATTACTCGCCAAAGGCTTCTCTCTCGTATACTTTATTTATGATTTTGTTACACAAGCCAATTATCATAGCAGGTACCGAACGTAAAAAGATTAACGTGCGATCGTAAAGCGGGCGTAACTCTTTCGGTCGCTTCAAAAACTGCCATAAAATTGAGCGTTTTCGATAAAAGCCAGATCGTAATTCGATTTTATTCTGTTTTCGCAGATACAGGGGAGTATTGAAATACTCAATGGTACGTGACTGATTTGGACAAAGTATACTTTTTATACAATAAACTTTTGGACATATCAATACCATATTTCTCAAAGTTTGTTCATATGTGTGTAGGTCTTACAAAAAGCTAGAGAAAACACAATCTTGGTGCAAATTTCTAGGTCTATGTAATATTATTATGTAGGTAGATACTAAGGTAAATTATTTTAATATATTTTAATACAGTATTAAGTACAAACAAGAAATATTTTAAATGTTTAAGTCGATAAAATTAAACAGGTGTATTTTAATAAATTGGCTTTCGAAAAAATAAGCAAATATCCTGTTTATTTGCTTAACGCTAATTATAACGACATTTGGAAATCATCTTTAAGGGTTTCTTGGAACAATCAAGCTGTAAAATTTAAAACAATCTATGATCAAGTATTTCAGTATACAATATAACTGAGAATAAAATGCAGAAACAGCTACGAAAGCTAGTAATATAATATACATATCATACAAAATTAAAATTAGAGAAAGGTGTTATATATAATTATAACTTAAATATGTTATAATTACAATAAAAGGTCTTATAAATAATATATTATATATAGGTATTAAATATATGAATCATCGTGCCACAACAAATCGAAAGCTTTTTCTACAGCAAGCATTAAAAGAGTGCTTTTCATCATATCAAAATTGGTGGAATGTGTTTTGTTAGTCTGAGTTAGGCTAAGTGCTTTTAGCGAAAACGAAATTATATGTTCATTATTTTACCTCCAAGAGATTCCTTAGAATAAGTGCAATAATATTATATTTCCATGTACTATGCTAAGTGGCGGTAATAAACTATTAGAACAATGATTGATAAAAATAGTATAAAAATATAATCTATCAACTATTTATTTTTTTAATTAAATGTGTAACTATTATAAAAAAAGATTAACTTCGGTATTTTTTTTAATCTAACCCAGATTTTAAAACTATGCCGTGTGGCTTTCTTGTTTATAAGCTAGTGGAGTTATTCATAAACACATGACTTATAAAAATTAGCTAGATAACGTTTCAGCTTTCTCTTGGTTGGTATTGTTATCGATCGATTGTCTGTTCAAGTTATTTTCCATAAAGAATTATCTATCGATTTTTTTTCTTAAGCTTACAGAACCATGTGTATTTTTTTAATAGCCAACATCTTAATGAAATCACACCTCGAAATAAAACATATTGTATATATACAAAAGTGATAAATTATTCACGAGCTATAATGCTATAATACTTGTCTTAGTGACGCAAACGTTCCGAATGCTCATTATGCCAGTCGCTGATGCCGAGCGTTTAGCAAAATGTTTATATTCCATCCATCCAACAGTCACGGTCTACCTGTGCTTCTACTACTTTCAGGTTAATAGAATATTAATCGCTATGCGAGTTTCGAGTCGTCCATGCAGGACAGATGTCTGATTTAACTGAGACGATATATTTTAATATACTTGACGAAATCAGGCTCATGATACCACTCGTATAAATTAATGTTGAACCAACGACACCAATTACCATCACCATACGTAGCCCTAAAAATCCTCGGGATCCACTGTCTTAGAGTTCTTTTTGATATACAAATGTCTATTCAAACCAAAGAAACATTCGTTGCCGAACATTTACATATACAGTAGACCCCCCAATAACACGTTTAGGGGACTAGAAAATAGTTTTATTTATAAATACAATTTTTTGCAACTCGTACATACGAATCAGACGCGTGTGGTGAGATATCCTTTGGCTCGCTCACACATAAAGTTAACTGGCATCCAAATAGCACGTTCCCAATTTACCGTGTTATTGGAGGGTTTACTGTACACATTATTTTTTTATAGTTTTAGAATCATACTTCAAAGCTCTACATGTTTTGGTGAAGTAAATTATGAAGGTCGATGTTTAAGTGCACCATTTGTGTACCTGCATTAATCAATGCAATATGCGAGTGCTAATGCAATAAATGAACCAAACTTGTTTTATTTATATGTAATTGATATTTTTTCTGATCAACGTACTATGAATGCCACAAATATTATTTTTGTTGTTTTATTTAACTGATATTTTACTTTATTTTTATTATTATTTTTTTGTAGGACACATTGTGTTTACAATATAAATAAAAGTAAGCATACCAGAGAATGAATTATAACGTAGCGGTTTCTCGTTTTGCCTCCCACGCGGAGAAGAATGGATTTGAGATCGCAAAACTTTTTGATAGAACCCCTCAGTGTGCCTCGTTATTCATTCATTCGCAACAAAGTCTTTGATGTATCCTAATAAAATGTTAGACTTGTTTAACAAATCAAATATTCTGTTTATAGCCTTGTACTCATGCGAACACCTTAAGTCCCTAGTAGCGCTAACCCTTTCTCGTATACCGTCTCATATATGCATAGCAAACGAAGTGGATAAATTGATAGCAGCCGGCAAATAAGACTCCAAATTATTTGGCAACGATCAAAGGAAGCGGATTTCCACGCATCAATTTCCGTTTTCCCGTATTTTTCCCTGAGCTTTAATTGCGTCCTGGGAAAATCGAGGCAGCGCCATGTTTCTGTTCCGCTTCGTGTGCGGAAAAAACTCCTTTGTGAATGGAATACGAAATACAGGCACTGAACGACACACGAGTGTAATGGGGTGAATGTAATTTAGGCAAAGGTGTACTGATACAAACATATACAAGGCATGTTTTTGAATAATTATAACAGGCAAATATAATACTTTTACTACTGCTTGCACGCAACTAATGGTAAATGAACTTGTTTGTTTTTATATTATAATATTATACAACAGGGTCTTGCAAAATAGAGATAAAGATACTGAGACTTTATACAATTTTAATTTTAGTTTTAATTAAATTAATGCTAGATAAACCAGTGTCACAATTTTCAGCAAATGGATATAAAAAGAACCAAATAAAATTACATTTGAAAATAGCTTCATGTGTTTTACAACCTCTGCATTTTTATACCCCTACATAAGAAAGGGTAGGTCCATGTCAGACGTTTAAAAATGTACATGCTTCCTTGGAAGCATGTATTTTTTTAATATAGGTTAAAAGTATTTTCAATAGAGGTTAAAAATATTAAAATAAAAGAAAAAGTTTTTAACTACTCCTAATTAGTCTTATTTTTTCTTTGGTAATTAAATAACTAAATTAATATTTATATCACGACATGGAAGTCAGCAGATTTAAAAAATATATGGGGGCTTTCAACAGTTTCACCATAAAAAAATGTCAATAATCTAAAGAGGTTCTTATCTTTTTCTTGATGGAATTTAATAAAAATTTTGTCGAAACGATTGATGCTACTAGGCTTTAGATTTTAACTGGCAATAAATATGCGAAAAGGCAATACATTAATGTCATTAAATAAATATTTGCAAATTCCAGAATCTTCACCAAGCAAAATAAAAATGATTTTTTAGTTACTCTTAAGCCAAAAATGTGTAAGATGGGTACTCTACTCTTTTTTCAGGCCCTTATGGATTAAATAGACCCTTTCTAGTCCACGCAATTATTATAAAGTAGAGTTCGCTAAAGAAATCAACAATAGAAAAAAAAAATTCAGTCTTATAAGGAGTAATATAAGAAAACCAATATCAAGAAATTTAATGAAGAATGCATTCAAAATATTTAATTTGACGGGCAAAAAAGCAATTGTCAATTAAACTAACGTTGATACAAAAAACATACTTTTCTGCTACCAAAAATATCAAAAAAATACAAAAAAAAATGATGACCGATTCTACTTTAGATGGTATGTTCTAAAAAGTTATTTTAAAAATAATGTTTTATAATGTACTTACTTATATGTTTTAAAAAATGATTAATGTTCTACTTTTCTTAAAGTTTATTCATATTTTAATTACTATGAATTAAGTAATTCACATGCTTAAATATTGGCAAAAATAAAAATAGAATCGGTGACTACAAAAAAAAACTAAAATTTGCTTCAGAGCAATGATTCCAAAGTAGACGCTACCGCTCCCTGGGAGGCTGTATCAAGTTTGGGTGCATTTGCGGCGGTTATAACGATCAAATGTCATAAAAATAAATAAAAGAAAAAGTTTTGATTGTTTCATAATTTTATATGTTGTAAACAACATAAAGTCGTAGTGATTTGTTTTATTTCTCAAATAAATCCATCCATCAAATCCATCTCATATTTTAACCTACAAATATTGAAAGTCGAGCGTTTCAGAAAGTCCGACATGCATCAGCAAGAATATATTCTCATTAATACATTTGAAATGTCATTGTGTGAGTATTTAATAACATTTCAGTTTTCTATACAGCTTGATGAGTCAACTTTGCAAAGAAATGATACCTTACTTGTTTAGCATATCTGCAATTTATAAAAGACGAATGAAATTGCCAATATTTAATACTTACTAAAAAATTAAAAAGTCATAATAATGGAAAATCAATATTTAGTTCATCAACAAAAAAATAATGCTGATTTGCATCTTATCAAGATGCAAGTCAGCATTATTTTTAAGCAAAATACATAAATATTTATTTATATTAACTACAAATAAAGCCTAGTTACTTTAATAGCATTGATTAATTATTTATTTACAAATTAATTTCTATACGATAAAAAAGACAAGCGGCTTATTCAAAATATCTCTGTGGTTTACATGTTAACTACCCCTGTGTTATTGTTTGCTCTTATTATTTTATAAAATATTTTTGCTACTTCGTTGCAATGCTCCCAAGCAGCAACACTAATAATATAACTATCTTATAGTTAATCGAGCAGAGTACCTTTAGAATAACAAATACTAAGGTTGGAATACTCATATCTGCTAGTATAAAATAAAAGTGCTTCCAAGATCATAACAATTGCACATAACGATCGTTTATCGATAACAGTTTTCGTCACGGCTATGCTGTTGTCGGCACAGACGCGTGTTGTTAAACGGGCTGCAAATATGCTGTGCGCGAACAAGTGCAAATGTTTGTCGTCACTGGTGACGGCCTTGGACGCTTCAGCACCTAAGCAAATTTATCTTGGAGCACTATTTGCGATTCGAAACGGCTGAAACGGGCGCCTTGTTGCGATGCCTCTTAACACCACCGATAGGTGAGACCTCTAATCTGTGACAAATTTGAAGCTCATTCACCATGCTTCGGTGGTTGCAGAGCATCATGATTCTAACCAAAAATATAAATTAATTAGAATCAGAACTGATGATTTTAAGTATCAATGTCTAATCTATATATAACGCACTAACGGTTCATCAATAGGCAATAGAGTGCATATAAAATATAAGCATTTAATTTTTAATTTTAAAGCCATCATGTATTGAATTTAAAATTTAATTCGGTCAGTATCAAATTGTTATGAGCGTCAGTACGTCATCCGTGTGCATCTGGCTCAAATGCGATCCGATTGCAAAATTTATACAGCGATTGCCAAACCGCGGCTCGGGATACCCTCTTTTGTTAATTACACAATACGAATACTGTGCCGTTTGGCTGTGCGACAGGGTCGCTTATAAATTTACAAAATCATGCTCTTCAACAACAATTATAAATGTGTTATTATATATTTTAATATCTTATGATTAATCACTCACTAGTAGGTATAACAAATTAAGAAGAACGACATATCATATTATACTAATTAATATATACTGTAAATACCCAAGGCACGAACATATTAATCATAAAACACGAGTATAGTTTCGATATAAAAATTTAGACATTTGTAAGTTGTTTTTTTTTGTGTGATAGCAATGCTTGGCTTATGCGTTTATTTTATATTTATTCAAGTTACATGAGTTGAAATGTGGTCGTATATGTATAATATATGGATATTATAATAAAAATATGTGTCGTTCTATGCTATGTCGTTCGTACCGCTGTGTGTCGTAGTCTTCAAATAAAACACGTGTAAATAATAAAATACATATACTGTTCTTATATCCTACAATATTTCTGTAAAGTATAATAGAATACGAATAATTAGAGTCGCATCGATATATTTACTTAGGAAATCATTTTCATGTTGTGCTCCACACTGAAAATTATTTGGACCTGCAGGTTCTAAATTGACAAATTAAGTACAAAAGTTAATTTCGGTATTAGACGACAAGAATATTCCAGATTAAGTTGCGTGTGTTTCGGCATTGATAGTCCCTATTTTGACCTTTTGCTCCTTCCTCTTGTAAGCTTTGACTTAATTTACAATGCCTTCCTTGATTTCTGCGCGTTAACGTCTATAAGAGAAAAAATAAGCCAAGACGTTATCCTACCTTACCCTTGTAAAGGGAGGGAGATGTCTCACTTATCGTTAAGATCTTTAAAGCTGAGTCTTCACGATAAAAGGAAATCCAAGTAAAATTGTCGCTCGCTTGATATCGAACCATAGAATTTACACATAAATATGTTTTTTTCTTAACTGTTAAGCATTTTAATTTATTACTAATATTATAAACTATAAACCTTTTTGTGTGTATTTTTATATAATTAAATTTATTTTAGATAGTTTTTGGTGTTTTATTTTCCTACAAGAAATTAATTTATAATTATTATTTCATAAAAAAAATACTTATATGTAGCTACTAAAAATATTTAAAAAAACGAAATATGTTTTCTTTTCGATAAAATCTTTAGCAATTTTTTGTGATTGTAAGCTCAGTTGTTACATATTTGCTGTCATTTTGCCAGTCAATTAAAATATAATAAACTCTTTAGTGAGAGTTTAAGCTTCTTTACTATCAGATTGTAAAATCTGAAGATGCAATTCGTCTTTGTCTTCGATAGGATCAGAATTGTTTTAGTTGCTTCCAAAGATTCTGTTTAATATATGTATGTGTGTAAATTTTTAAGTATCCAAATTATTTTACAGAAGTGTTAATTGCTTAATATAAGATAAACTTAATATAATTCCGTACTTTTAACGAATTTGTCACTCAAAAAAGTTTGTTTTTTGCATCCTTACATCAGTGATCTCTATTGTTTAAAAATCAGAAATGTTTTTTTTATTTAAATCATTATATTGTATT
This sequence comes from Plectrocnemia conspersa, assembly GCF_051122295.1. Taxonomy (NCBI): domain Eukaryota; kingdom Metazoa; phylum Arthropoda; class Insecta; order Trichoptera; family Polycentropodidae; genus Plectrocnemia; species Plectrocnemia conspersa. The sequence goes on from NW_028277172.1 coordinate 15,012,847, forward strand.
ACTTCATTTCGTTTTAATTTTTTTTCTTTAGTTTTTAATTCACCATTAGAACTAAAACTTATTTTTCAATAAAATCCCATATTCCATATGAATAAATAATTTTTTAACCGCTTTATTTTGCAGTAAAAAATCCATTTTTATTTTCTCTAACATGATTTTTTTTCTCATACTAAAACTATATTTATAAAGTCAGCTTTTAAAAATATAACATGGATTTTAATATTTTCCTCAGAATCATACGAATTTGGGTACGAAATTATATAATCACATGTCTAAAATGCCTTTTATGTTACGTACGAAACCCATACAAAGGCTTCGGTCGAGCTTTCAAAAAGTGGCTCAAATAGAGCGGAAAGAATGTCGTTCTCGACTTGCTCTGTTGCCATGAATGACTACATTAAACAGTCTTGTTCAACATTTTAATATAAAAAATATTTAATAAATTAAATATATATAATGTTAATTGAATTTAATTGTGAATGTTACTGCGATGACGTTTTTAATACTATTATTTATTATGTGTTACTTTTTTTACTTCACATGTAACGATTAAATTATATACGTGACTTTTCAAGTCACGAAACGTCAAGTGAGTTTTAAAAATATGTGACGCTAACCGACAAATGATCTTGTGTCGAGATAAGCATTAATTTATAAATAAAAACGATACAAATATTTTTAACTATTTTTAGAAATGATACAATACAAAAAAATAAATAATGTTAATAATTTAAAAAAATACTCAGGTATTATCAGGCATTGTCCATTTTTACTTTCTAAACTACAATTTTTGTCACGAAATTTTTTGCAATCTCTCGAAATGTTCTGACGTTAAAATCACCTACATTAAAAAATCTGATAAATATCATTCATATTTTGATTTTTGTTAATTTTGTTTTGTATTTACTAATTTTTCATATTTATAATATTATTAAACTATTCTGTAATAATTATTAATAATAAAGAATATTTAATATTTTAATAATGAATATTAAATTTTATTCTTTATTAATTATTAATAATAATAATTATTATTTTCTAATAGTTATAATTTATAAAGAATAGTTTATTAATTTAATTATTATTATTTATTAATTATTAATAATAAAGGATTATTTATTAGTTTAATAATTACTATTAAACTATTCTTTAATAAATATTCATATTATTAAAACTATATATTAACTGTCATAATTTGTCAAACTTTAATTAGTGTTATAATACTTGTCTCTTATTTATATTATTTAATTAACCTTTTTCGCAAGAATATTTTATGGTTCCTTTGTAGTATTTCTATTTAAGTTGCACAATTTTATTACTATATACACTGGACGGTATAAGATACAAACGTATTCCAGTGACAAATTATATCCAGACGTGTGGCAATCAAAGGGATAAAAGACTCCCATTTCCCTGCTACACAACATGCCTTTGCACGCTAAAAGCTCCAGTAAAAGCTTGCATATCAAATAAGTGCACTACGATTGGAAAATGTCGGCTTTGAACGATACAATATTTCGATTGTGCCTTTGATTATTCTGAAACTAAAATCAAATACTTGAAACCATGTAACTGTTTCATTTATTTTTAAATAAATACATTCCTTTATATTTATTCATTAACACATTTAAACTTTTAACGGTGACAATATTAAATACCTTAATAGAAAAAGACGTGTAAAAGGATGACAAATTGTGCATAAAAAAATAAAGACCAGTCGCAGTGTTGTCAGCTTCTGCTAAATTGTTCAAAATAATTATCCATAGATACGTCTTCGATCACCTTCGGTAAGATTTGTTGGACCAGTAGTATAGGTTACAAATTCAAGATTTATTTGTATGCAGATGATTTCAAATTGCTTAAATGCATTCAATCTGTTGCGGACCTCTCTCTACAGAGTGATTTTTCATCAACTGTCTTCCTTTTAGTGTTGGAATGTTCAATACTGTGTCATTTTTTCAATATTGTTCGCCATCAGATTATTTCTACAAACTTTTAGAAGAAGAAACTGTTACTAAATATTTCAGAAACACTTTTGTGAATAAGTGGAGCTTCTCTCTACACGTAAAAGACGTCTGCAATGAATCTTCCAAGATGCTCGGCTTTTTTATTTGGAACGCATTTAACTTTAACGATCATTAGTTATTCACATCCTCTATTACATTTTAGCTTGCAGCATTCTTGAATTGGATTATTAAATTGGAATTTCCGAATTACTAAATACTCCGTTTTAATTAAAACAGGTAAGAAAATGTTCTTGAGATACCTTTTTAAAAATAAATCTGATTATTATCCGTTCTTTTTTGAGTTCTCACATAAAAGTGTAGGTCGCTATGCATTTCTTTAAGCGTCGACAATCAAACTATTTTCGAGGATTTCCAGTTTGGGAACTTCTTCGTGAATCACGATCGCATCCTCTTTTAAGACAGTTAGAGCCAGAACGTCCGCACTAACTGACTCGCCTACGCTAACATTACACATTAATCTATATAATGTCCGCTATAATGAGCTAGTTCAAGTTAGATTAAATGACGATTTTTTTCTTCTTACAATATATTATCTTTTCTGTGTATTAAATTAATACTATATATTGTTTTTTGACCATCGTGATGCATCGAAGTAACCTTTTAGGTCACGATTGTCTTAATTAAATTTAAATAAATTCATTATTTATTTATTTAATATTATTACATATTAACAACATTTACGTAAAATACATGTCTTTTCAGATAAAACTAAATGTCAATGGCAATGATATTTTAAGCAAATTTAACGATTTGCATTTCTCATCACATCACAGTTGTGCCAAAGTTAGTAGTTAACACCCAAGTGTGAAGAATGATTCAAGTTTATTATTTATTTATTGTGAAACTTTAAACGCAAATGATATTTAATTATTGTTTGTATGTTTTCATGTACTAATCTTATTGAATATGTATTCCGCAATCATTTAAATCCCCGCCATTCATTTCAATTCATCACCAAGGCGATGTATTCTGATTTAATCTTCATTTTAACCTCAACTCACCGTAACAATCTAATAACCGTTGCATCCTTCAATGAACCGCCAAGGCTAATGACGCTAATTAAATAAAAACGTACATATGTGTTTTGAATGCTGAATGGCCTATACTCTTTAATGGACCTACGGTTAATTGATAATAAAACTTTTCCGTTTATTTTATCAGTTGATCAAATACGAATTGCAAATAAACGCATTTTGAATATAAAAAATACATGCATTAATATATCGAACGTCATTGGTTTAGGTTTGATCAAATATTTTTTTAACTTTCCGATTGTTATGTTTTAAAGCTGTATTGTAAAGGTACGTGTATTCTGTATATTTAAATATAGATATGACCTAAATGACCTAAAAATATGCTGTTTTCATATAAAATGTGTTTAGATTGCAAAAAAATCAAGCTGTAATGTAAATTAAACAGACACATGTTTGCTAATATTTGAAAGACGCCGAGTTTGCATTGGTAAGCAATTATTTATGTTTTAAATATCATTGTAATAGTTTCGGTTTGACGAAGAATAATTTTTTTTTTATTAATGTCAATCGAAATTATTTTATTATTATTTAATTAAGTGAAAAATATCAATATTAATCTGGTATAAAAATTTTATAAAAATTTAGATAATGTTTTTAATATGTGGGCACAAAATTTTGTGTTATATATATATATTCATATATATTTCAACACCTATATACCCAATAACATCCTAATGAAAAGTGTGTGCGCGAAAAAAATGAGTCCGCGCACTTAACACACTCAAAAAATGAGTAAAAACAGCAACATTCAATCTTAGTCCAAATTATGCTTACCACCTATTTTCCGTTCTATCTTATAATGATAATTCAATTTTTTTTTTGACTTATACATTATCAGTATTGCTATTAACAACAAATGCTAAGCTTATTTTTTTTGTAATAATTAAGTTTCGTTTATTATAATACTATAATCCGGAAAATATTTTCTGTACAAAAACGCATCAATAAAAGCTCAATCAATATTTTTAATTTATGTTCAATGGTAATTTCCCAATCAGTCTAAAACAAACAAGGCCGATCAGCAAAATTAAAATTCACACAACATCAATCCCTTAAGCTTCTCTCATTCTAAACTAGTTGGGCCGCAGAAAGTCAAACCAGAAGTCAAACACGATCGGGGCGTTTATCTGCCTTAATTGGCGGTAAGGTCATCGCGGCTCGATAATGAAGTTATCACGGTCTCATTGTGCTTTTGCCTTATCCTTAGATTAATTAACTTACGGGATAAGCATGAATAATTAACCCGGACCGGGTTCCGGTACTCGTCAATTATTCACCTGCTCCTGGATAATGGCTGCTTCTCCCTTGATGAAAGGGGTATGCGTATAATAATACTTAATAGAAGTCAGTTGGGTTTCTGAATTTGGACGGACAATAGCGAAGATTGAAGTTTCTCCTGCGAGCGCACCAAATTGAATGGGCAAAAGAGTTATGGTATCTGAAATAATTTTCTAAAATTTATATTATTCAATTTAACGCTTTAAATATATTTGTCGAATACTGTACTTACACATATTATTACGTAAACTTATGCTGTGTAAAATATGCAGCATTAACACTAATAGTACGTAAAAATGAGAGCTCAAATAAAAACACATTGGCTGCAGAATACTGCCTAAATGTTTTTAATCGTGACTTCACACTCCCCAAAACTCTTCGCGTAACTCGCTCTCGACCGTCGAAGCGATGAGGCTTGCTCGCAGAATAAGAGTGAAACAATTTTCGGGTGTGCCATCATGATATATACATACTATACAGCATCAAAACAATATTTACAACAAAATGAATGTCACTCTCCATAACCAGGCCTGCCAAAAAGGGGTGAGAGGGGACAAATTCCCGGGGCCTCTTCTCCTTGAGAGGTCCAGCTTCGAAAAAATCATAGCAAGAATATAATTATAAAAAATTTAAAAAACGACTTTAAATAATGAATCTACAGTTGTTTGGGCTGTACCTATATACTAATGTAGATCAGGTTTACATTTCCTAAGCCTTTTTTTATACATATAATACAAGAAATAAAAGCAGTGAAACATTGCTTTCAAAAGTACCTACTTTCTAGGAAGTACTTTCACAATAAACATTATTATTCAAAGGGACAGATTGTAGTTTTTGCTTAAAAAATATTAGACATGAGAGAAAATATTTAACGAATTAGTAGCAATAAATTTAGGTATTCAATCTGAAAATTTAGGTTCAATACCTAAGAAAGAAGCAAACAATAACGAAAAATCAACAATAGCACCAGCTGAATTATATTAATTTACCCTTTTTTATAGATTGTATTATTATTATTTGACAACTAGTTTTAATGCAGAAAAATTAATACATAATACATTTAGTTTCCTATGCTTATTTCTAAAAGAAATTTAAAAAAAAACAGTCTTTAGTTTATCTGGGAAGTATTTTTTAAAACATGTCATTTCAGTAAAATTTTCAGTCGGAAGACATTTTTACCAGTAGATAAATATTTCTGCTAGCTGTAATTTTTGTAATTAGTGGTTACGAAAAATTATTGGAACATTTTCTTGAACACACTGAATTTATAAATGTGGGGAATTTTTGAGTGCAGATTCAGTGATAATTATTTTTGATATAACATTAGATTAATCTGTATTTTTGGCAATTAATATTTTTTTTGTACTACATGGTGTAAAACACGTAACGTAATTCTTAACTCAATATGGCGTAAGAGCTTTCAAGAAAAAATATTTCCTATGTACGCTCTGTAAAAAATGTATTCAAGATCTCAGATTCATTATCTAACAAAAGTTTAATTTTAGATATACAATCAAAGAATAAATAACAGTGAAAGAGCAAAAAATAGCACCCGAATATTAATTTGCAAATAAAAATAATATTAACTGTGCGAGATACATTTCAATGTATCCTCTTCTAAAACAACAATGAATTATAATTGCGGCATCAAAATTATTACCAACATAATATATCAATCTTATATCTGCCTGAGGTGCTTTATAAATAGCCAGAAATAATTTACACCCACGTAGATTTGCTCAATATGATAAAATCAATTGAGATAGCGTTTGAGTGAAATATTAAACCTAGTGTTTTTTCTTGAAAAACATTTCTCAAGAATTTCTCTATAAAAATACCAAATCGAAATCAAAAATTTCTCGAGAATTTTCATAGCGCTTTTTTGTTAAAAATTAAATTAGTACGAATATTTTTAAATGTTTTACTACCACTGCATAAAAATAAGTATTTGAATGGCAAAAAAAATGTGTTTTTTTCAGCCACTCTAATCGTCCGTATTTTATTAGATAATCTAAGAATTATACTTAAACAAAAAGAAACCACTTCGCGTGTAAATTGGCAGATTTTTAAAATGTATGGGGGCTTTCAACGGAGTACACCATATAATTTGACTATAGGCGAACTTATATCTTGTTTTTTTTAATAATCCAAAGATTTATCTTGTTCGAAATATCAAAAATTTAAAGTGGAAATAGCTGTTATTGACAACTTCCTCTACTATTTAGGTGTAAATACTGATTTAGAAATTTATTCGTGACTCGATGCTAAATAATTAATTAAAGTAGATGGAGTCGTTCTGATCCTTCGATTATTCGCGTCTTTTATAACAAATCATTATCTTAATAATGGTTGTTCTTTGCGATTATCATCCAGTTCTCTGTTCATCGATAATATTTAATCAAATAATAAATATATGCTCCATATATTTATTTATTTATCTAAATGTTTGCGGAAACTTAAAAAAGAAGAATTCTCATTCCTCAAGAAATAAAAAACATCGAGAAACCAGAATTCATAGTTAAATTTACATTTACCGACCAGCAGAGACAATTTGTTTACATTTTCAACATCATTCTATTAGTATTTAGGTAAAAAAGAAAGAATAAAATTAGAATTCTATTTTTATTCCTACCTCGGTTGAATTGAGTTTAATAATAATATTGTAATCCACGTAAAGCGTTTACTGCTCACTGAAGTATATTTGTATTTAAACGAAAAACTTACAATATGCTCTCACTGTGCAAAAAAATAAATATTAAGGGTAACATTAAATATTATAATCAAAATATTAGCCAAATAATATTCTGTTCCGTTTAAAAAAATAACTAAATAACAAAGATATTTTTTTAGCAATAACTTATTTTTAGTGGTGAGCAAAAATCAAATTTAAAATAGTTGAGAACCAATATCTTAGGTATTAAGGGGTGTGTATTAAAGTACTACGATAGTATTTCGATATAGAGTCGTAAATAAGGAGCGAAAATGGGCCGTGCAACGCAGTATGAGAGATTACATTTTTCGCATATTAAACGCGACATAAACCAGGTTTATATGAAGGCTTTATGTAAATAAAGCTCCTTTATTTCGGAAATGTATACTTTATTACCGTCGAAATTATATTAAAAATTTACAACGAAAGACACACTGTGCGCGCATGTTTTTTTTTAATATACACGCGAAAGTCTGCCAGGGGTATTTTTAATTAATCAAATGGCTTGTTGCTGCGAGCTTATTGGAAGAAAAAGTGTCAAAGGACGAAATGAAATCTTACCACTATAATATATGTATGTACATATATGTGGATACTATATATGTATATACATATGTGTGAACTCAGAAACACTCTCAGTATTAAGATATATCTCAATTTGTGTCCATAGAGTCGTCTCTCTTGTCCATGTGTACGCTTCCCTTTATTTTCTCGAAGATATTCTCAAGACGCTGGAACGAGAAAACTAATAACTTGAAACAATACACCGATCGTCGATATTGTATTTTCTAGTGTTTGAAGTACACGATGTTAATATAAATGAGACTATATAGTATATAAGATAAAAAATGATTATAATGGTAAAAGTTTGAGTGGCTATTGCTGAGAATATACGTCAAGCAGCTCTCACTAATGACGTCCTCAAATTACATTATTATTTTTATCTATGCATTTAATTACTTTGAAAAATAGATTGTCCATATACCACCATACTGTATATAACCAGCATATTATACCGTTGGTATAAGTCATCATGTTGGTATAAGTCATATATTTCTAATTTCGATCGATCATCATAGATTAAATTGTTAGTGATTTTACTAATTTCACATATAAATATAGTAATAATTAATTTAAATAAAATAGAGCTAGGTCGTGTATAGTGATTATTTTTTTGAATTAGACACATTCTTTGCAGTTTATTTTATAATTAAAAAGAAATTGAACATAATTCCTTAAGAACAATTTTCATGGAGCGCTCTTTTGTCGTACATTTTGCCTTTTCATTTCACAAGATTTTCATTTTTTGTATATGGTACAATCCTTGCAGTGTATTAAATTTTGAAAGAAGGTAAATAAAATGCCTTTAAAAATAAAGTTATATTGCATTACAAAAAAATTCTGACTACTATTTTTTCAACAAAAAAATATTAGTCAGACTTTTTTATGAAATGCTCTTTTTTCATATATTTTACCATTTTAATTTACTAGTTTTATTAGGAGGTAATGTAGAAGCCTTGCAAATAAATAATAAAAATTTCTGCGGGTGTCCAACCCGTGGCCATTTTAATTAGAACATTATGTTATAATGCTTTTCATTATGCAACGAAAGAAAAATTCATATTAATTTACATAAAATAAGGTAAAATCCTGTTTTCTTCAATAATCTATACGTTAAATACTTTTTCGTACGATAAACACGTTTTAATCAATATCAAAAACGCATCAAGATTACGTGTTTTACTAACTGATGTACAATGCTTAATTAAGATAAGTAAAAAATCTGGATTTTCTGTTCCTATTATCTAAAAGCTGATTCAACAACCGGATAAAAAATTGCATGTATCGGCCACACAATGATTCACGGTAACAATGGACATGACGTGACGTTACATTATCTCCGTTTTGCTGTGTAATGTTAAAACTAAACATATGTTGTTAAATAATAGCGGATTCATTGTTGATATCTTGATATGTTCGAATAACCATCTTCCTGTTTACGATATATGAATGAATAGCTTCATAAACGGTTTTTCCGCTTCGATGATACATTATTTTCAACTTAGATTTATTTTTCTTACTAGTGCAAGTATAAAAGAAATAGATTACTATTTGATATAGGATTCAATAAAATTAGGAGGCTTTTTATTTTTTAAACCTTAAGATTGGAATTAAAAAAAATAGCAATTTATAACAATAGCTTATATATTATTATTTTACATTTTTTTCAAATCTGTATTTATGTGCTTCAATAAAAGTAATAATTTTATTTATGACAGTTCCTTAACAAATTATCCTTAGAAAATAAATAAAAATTAATAAACATGATCGAAAGAAAAATTAATTTATAATACATACCAAATTTATTTAAAGCTAAGTACTAAGATTATGGGTTATTAAAAGGGAAAAGTTTTCGGTATATAAATTGTTTAATACTGCTGCCATTTTTTATTTCTATTGTTTTCCTGATAAATATTTATATTTTAATTCATACAATATATGCCAAAACTTATAGAATTGACGTTTCTGTCTTTTGATTTATGTCGTTTGTATATAGTTGAATCGTTTTTTTGCGACACAGCTTTTGATTATCAATTAATATATTTTTTTAATACAAATAGTTGGTCAAGTGTTTTATTTTAATTGTACTCTTCTTTATAAAAGTTATGTTGTTATTGCTGTATTGATTTTAAAATATAAAGTACAAGAAAAATATTTAATTTAAATTGTATAATGATCAACTTTAATGACTTTTTGTATATACATAGTAACACTCGCTTCTTAAGTCATTATTCTGCTAATTATGTAAATCTATTATATTTATTTGTATATGTGTGGTTTGTCGTAATATTACCTTAAGTATTTCATCGACTTCCAACAAAGAAATATAAATATCTTTCCATTATTGGCAATTTATACTGGCAACAAAAGGCTAGATTTAAAATAAGATACGTGTGAAACAAGGTTGTATTTTAACTCCTTTGATTTCTACGAGTAAACACAAACAAAGGGATATGAATAAATGAAGTCTCTTTAAATAACCTGTGATGCGCTGAAAATACGGTATGCTGAACAGATACATTCATAAGTAAAATATCCGAAGCTTGTTAAAAATACAACCTAGAATCAAAAGCAAAAAAAAAGAGCACACACTAGAAATACGACTTGAATTCCAATAGAAGGTTAACAAAATACACAGACTGGGACCACACATTCGAGATAAGATGCCGGGTCAAGAAAGTGATGACAACATTTATCCGAATCAAGAAGGTTATTTGCAGGCAAGAAATTTAGATCTACAGATGTATGATTAGTATCCATTGGGCAAGGAAACAACAATTAGTACAAGCAATACAAAATTAATCACTTTTGTCACGTGATACGGCATCCCGAAAAAATACTACCATACTCTTTATCATCAAAGGCAATATACGACGAATAAGAAGAACGTCATGGCTGAAAAACTTCTAGCAGTAGTATGGAAAGATCAATACTGATTTAGTAAGCATGATAAATGTAATCAAAATAATTATCAACAATAACTATAGTTTTTCATTGTTCTGCATAATCAATTTTATAATTTATGTGGTTAATAAACAGTTTATATAATTTATAAATAAAAAGAAATAACTTTTAGCATGTACAAAATATTAAGCTGCTGCAAAACCCATATTTAAAATTATGTAAGATAAAGTGTGTAAGTTTTTCATACGGCTGATGTGCGGTATTATAAATTTTGGCATTCAACCAAATCATTGATAACAAAAAACGATGACATAAATAGGTTTTTTGTTTACTACATATAATAGCGTAATCTCAACTTTGTGTCAAGATTGTTGTATATTATAACAATAAAACATATTTTTAGGTTTTCATAATTTCACATTGAAATATGATATATCAAAAATATAAGGGATATCTGAAAATTTCATATAAAAATATTTAATAAATTTAAATAGCATATATATTTATTTTGTACCATAGTCACCATGAAATTTTTATTTTTGGATGACATCAAATATTTTTTTATGTGTGTATTGGTGAAAATAATGACCTTCAGTTGCGAACTATTTAATCTATTAAGGAAATTTATTATATTTTAACGTTAAATTGACTTATGGTTCATGCTGTATATTAATCCTAAAAAAAATACCAAGCCCTTTTAATGCTTATTAGAGCATGATGATCAACTGCATACATATTTTGAGAACTAGTGATTTTATATAAATATAAGCCAAATACACACACTAAATTATGCTATTATGTTTGAGGCTCTATATCGAACTTAATCCAAACATGAAAATCACAGTTAAAAAGCAAAGCCATCAGGATTATATCATTGTATATGCATGCGTTTTTCGCTTTTAGAGAAAATCAATCTTTTTCCATCGCATTCCCAATATAGGAAAAACTCGACACATTTTAATTGCCAATTAGCTTTAGGTTTGTTTTTTTAATGCTACTGAATACGGTTTATGTACTGTATATAATAGAATCGATTATAACCCCAGAAAAATAAGTATTTACCTCAAGGTAACTGTTTGGTAATTGAGCCCACGCTCGCTCGGGATTATCGACCTTTTCGTGTATGTTCTCTTTAAAAAAAAACCCTTTGTATGGGTGCTCTCGTAATAATTATAATATCACGTAAATATAAAGTTAAAAACGTTGAATGGATGGAGAAACATGGGAAAATTCCCCCTCGGTAACTTTTTATTAAACTTTCGCTTTGGTTCCAGAAGATTTAATATGATTTTGTTCGGAGTAATACCTCCGCTTTTATAAAATAGACTGACGCGACTTTTAAAGGTAATCAATTTCATTAAAAATTGTATAACGTACTTTATGTATGTATGAATCAATTAATGTATTAAATATTATATAATAATTAGCAGTTACAAATATAGTAATTTCTTAATTATTTTTAACAAGGATATTTTAATAGTGTTTTATTAAAACATTTATTTTAGTACATATAACGACAAATATGTATTTACTAATGCATCGCTATATTAGAAGAAGCTATGAAAAAGATTACCTACTATATTTAATAAACTGAAACTTTATTTATAAATGAGAAGATAATACAGATGGTTTATGTGGTAGGAAAAAAATGCAAAGTTATGTGTTTTACATAATGTGTATTGTATTATATATAACCTTGTTATTACAAGTATAATACATAAGCATAACTAGAGTTTCCAAATCTGGTTAATTCTAGTTCATATTTTCTGGTGATAATGATCAAGTTATTTCAAGTGAAAATTGAAAATTCACGAGCACGCAAAATGTAAGATAAACTTTTCAATTTTCATTTAAAAAAATATTATTTAATTTCCAATTATCAAGATATATTTACAGAAAAAATATGTATTTAAAAATACTTTTAAACCCATTAGTATTATAAAATATTTATTATTAAACACAGATCTACGTGTTACTTAAATAATTTACAATGAATTAAACATAACAATACTTTAAGCTAACATTTATTCAGATTATCTGACTATTAGAAAAATCTATGTTTAATATAATTGTAAGAATTTATCCTATAAATTAAAATATTTTTATTATTTTTAGTGTTATTCTAAATGGTCATATTCGAATCTTCTGCGAGTGACCAGCAATCTATAAATAAATTATTACAGCCACATATATAAATATATTTTTATGCCCTACGCAAGATAAGAGCCTTATAAAATATGTATGCACACTCATATAAGTAGGATGTACAAATGTACATACATACACATTCGCTTATCGGGCGGTGGATTCAAATTGACGAATCTTGAGAGTCCGTTGAGTGACTATTTATATAACTGAGAGTCAAATCTTTAATAATCTTTGAGAGATGCGACCGATTGAGTCAAAGACCAATCTAACTCCAACTCTTTTGTAAAATTTGGTTTTAAGACTCTTTGTTGGGTGACTGTCTGATACTTACAAATGACAATGCAATCAAGAATTATTCTATGTGAGGCCATTAGTGTTTTCTACGTAAGTGAACTAAGAACGTAGGCCCTCGACTCGAAGGGTAGCTCTTTGTGCAAAATAATGTGCGCACTATCTGCTCTAATCGATGACAATAAGTAGCTTATTATTTAAAATATATAAAGCATACATGACGACTAAGTTCAATTTGAATTATTCATTCGCGAGATTAGAAAAATCTAGGAAAACCAAATTTGTTTATATATAAAATATTTTTATATTTTTTTTTATTGATTTTAATTGTTTTGAGAACATTTATTTATATATAAAAAAATTTAATCTGTGATAATTAATCAAAATTTTAATTATATCAAATATACTGTGGCAACTAATCGATCAATTATAAATTAAAAATTCTAGGAAACATGTAAAGTTCGAACCCAACTCTCTCAGTTATTAGTCTATGGAAGCACTGTACTATCGTGCTGGTTAGTTTATCATCTATGTAAGCTGCTCATCGTAAAATCACGATCGACTAATCGACCACAAATCTATTTATGGTCGCCCGCGTTTCAGTTTAATATTTATCTTAAACGTTTATTTATACAAAATATAAAATAAAAAATCAAAAAATATAAAGAAAAGGCTTATCACATAAACTATAATATGATGTATTAAATATATTTGTATCATTATAAATATTTGGTAGCTCTGCCATTAATCAACCACCATCAATAATTTCACTAGGGAGTAAAAGTCTGGTCACTTATGATCTATAGAATATTTTTATAAAATTGAAGTTAAATAGTAAAATCCAACCACTGGGTGATTAATATTATTTAAACGTATACTTATTATGGTACTTATTTATTTTTATATCTAGCTGTTTTTATTGTAAATATTCCATTGTAATATAGCGTTGGCCCAATGAATCACAATGTAGTGAAAATCAACATCTGCAATTAAGTGCTATGACGTACCTGACTAAAAGTCTAGAAATCAGTTATATATATTGAATTAAATATATTATACTATTTTAACTTACAATTAATTAATGTCACTGTGCAGCTAGATCGGTTTTTCATTATTAGCGTAAGCAAAAATTTCAGTGCCAGTGCCTTACAACCTACGCAATTTTTCCCAAGGTAAAGTAATAAATATATAATAGTTATACATCATCGATAAATAACATTAAAAATAATTATTGAATAAATTAAATAGAATATATCCAGATATGCCCTTATGGTTTACCGTTATTTTTTTTATTTTTACATATTATTTTATATTACCACCAATGGGAAAATGTGGAATATTTCGAGAAGATTTACGAGAAACATTATCCAGATAGATCTTATCCATTTGGTATACATAAAGCAAATAGAAATGACTATATGAATTCTTGAGGAATACTGTGTATGATTTATTTTCTCGAAAAATTAAAAATGTAGAGAAATCAGAAGAACAATATATCATAGTTATAAAACGTTTTAAAACATAACCCACTAATCGTGACGTCGGTTCCGGTACGTCGGCGTCATGTGTGCCATTAGGGAATGCCTTCAATAGTGGGGATGTGCCAGCGTCGATGAAGGGGTGGGGATGTTTAAGGGCGCGCGCGGTGGGGGCATCGCTTTTCCGAAGCTGCGAAAGTCCGGGGCAGGGGCAGTGCCGCGCGGCAGCTGAGCGGCTCTGCACGCGCGTGTGTTGTGCGCAAGCGCTTCCCCCACCCCATCGCGTACTTAAGCGCAGGTGTGAGCGCGCCCGCGACAGTGCAGACGCTTTCCTCGCCGCGGACGGTCCTCCGGTCGCGGTCTGTTCGCCAAAACAACATAAAAAATCAACAACAAAAACCCATAACAACAAAATAGATCGATAACGACCGCAACACCTCAAACAAGAGTACGGACGTTTCTCGTTTCGGACTTTAATTTCATTATTATTTTTTTGGTTTCTTAATAAAAAAAATCGCTAGTGTGTTTGGTACGAGAAGAAGAATCAAATGATTAATAACAAACAACAAAAAAGGCATCTCTGTGATAAATAAAATGATTTTAAACTAAGTTCGATCGCACGGCGGCATATTTATAATAATAATAAACATAATAATAAATAAAAATATTTACACTAGTACTATTTTTGTACTTTTTCCTACATTTATTACCTGAATCTTGAATTGAATTATATATATATATATATGTATATTATGAAAAGTATATGTATACATCATCATCATCAACAACATCATCTGTGACAGCGATCAACGGGTGAACAAACGAAAAATAGGTAAATATCAAATTTTATATCTATATACATATGTCTGTTCAGTGTTGAAAAGTTTAAATGTGGGTAACTGGGTAACCGAGTTTCATTTTAGAATCCGACCTACAGCAATCGCCCGTTACATTATACCACATAATTTTTATTTCTTAATATAAAACAGATAAATAACATAGCACTGTTAAATATAATTACAACATCAGTGTGTTTTTTATGGTTATTTTTTTAAAATAAATATTAAAAACGCATAAATTTCTAAACAATGAGATATAAAAATTTATTTATTTTTTATCTTTAATAATAAAATTGTGACGTCACACGTAAGGTTATATAACGACAACAATGCAGAATCGTGTTTCTCTGTATATGTGTCTGTTTTTTTAATCAATAATACAACATTATCTACACATCGTCCCACATTTACGATATTGATTAGTAAACAGAGCGCGTTTGTCATTGGACCATTTGATATTGTCTATTCAAATAAATCTTTAATAAATAAATTCATTATCCATATTGTCTATTACATTATTATAGTGTTATAGAAAAACAAAATTAAAAGTACTCATTATAATAAAATGTGAGTGATTTCCTAATTTGGAAAAAAATATACTTTAAAATATATTGAAATTAAAATAGTGCTATTTTTAATAAATAAATAGATATTAATTCAAAATTTAATAATATTTTTGTAGAACACTAAATATTGTCAATGAAATTTTTTATATAAATTTCTGTTCAATACGAAAAAAAATAAGCATAAATTCTTTTTTATATACCTTAGATAAGTTTATTATGATAGTATGAAATTTTATAAAAAAAATACTAGAATGATGTACTTTACTTATACTTTCTTTCGCAGTCATGATTTAAAACAAGATTGTGAAATACATATGGATACAAATTACTTACACAACTAAATAGTGTTATTTTTCCATTACATATTTAATAAAACTGTGAATTAAAAATATGGTTCACTATATTTCACAAGAAGCAACATATACATCTATTTTTAATAACCATTAAAGTCAATCTCAATACATATTTTACTTCTTCAAGATTTGACACATAAACTCGTCATTTTAAATTAATTTTAATATTAAAATAAAATAAAAACTATGCACTAATTTTTATAAAATAAACTTTAGGACATATGTATATTTGGATAGATTTATTATGGTACTATATAAATATTATAAATCAATTTACTGGAACGATGTTCTTTATTTATTCCTGTTACCAAATTTTTGTTTGGAAAACTTGTATCGTGATTCTTGAGTCATGATTCAAAACAGGATTTATCAAATCCATACAGATATAAAATTATTTACAGAACTAAATAATGATATTTTTATTATGTTTACTAACACTGTCTCATATGTTTATGATAACCATAAAATTTGTCTATTACATATTTTAATTTTTTAGTGATTTGATCCAAAACAAAATTGATTAAACTTACATAGCAGTAAATCTATTATTATAAATGATTTTATTTCTAATTACACGTTTAGGTATACATTAAAATGTCATTGCTATAATATAAAAAACTTACTTTGATCGTTATTTACCTGGAAATAATCAAAGAAGGATAAACAATAGAAACTTGAGTTAACAATATATAACTTAAACATTGTTTTCTGAAAGACCATCTGTCGGACAAACTATCTTTACATATTCAACTCGCTTTGGACCAAATTAGAATTTGACGTTTTAAATTGAACACACAAGTATACGTGTATTTGCCTATGAGGTAAAAAAACAAAAAGTAAATTAACGTACCTGCGTTGTTTGACAAACACAGAGAAAAATAATCGCTTATCGCTTTATAAAATAGTGTTAAAAATTACCGCGGTGTGCAATTAGACGTAATAGCCGACGTTGAATAAACATTTTCGCCTTGAACGTTACGCTGCTGTCAACTGCTGTTATAACACTATATTTACAATACGAAAATCGTACACAAAATTGTGTGTTTGTATGTGTGCTTATGTAATTTTAACCTGAAAACAGCTTTCCGGTTCGATTCGGTTTGGCTTGCAATAATTCATTCCATTGTCAAAATGAGCATATTCAAATCAAATTTGCATTAGTGAATATGGAACTAAATTCATTCTTATTATTTATGATTTAGGTACTCAAATTTTAATAATAAATAAAACTATGTACTAATTTAAATTGCTATATTATAGGGAATTTCTTATAGATATTAATTAAATGAATTAGTAAATGTGCCGATTTTTATTTTTCACTTATCATGTACTTTTAATAGTCACAGTGATAACTTCATGGTTAAAATTCAAAAGCAATTAAATATTCATAAAGCATAATATAGTTTTTAGTACCATTTTTTATCAAATATTTTGGTTTATAATCACAATATAGATAATACGATTACATTGATAATAAATTATCTGCCAGTCGCGTCAATCTGATTAATTAGATTAAATATCACAAATCAGATTAAACTAAAATTTAATCATTGACCCATTTTCTATATATTTTATTTTATTATTAAATATAATAGTATGTAACTAATTTAAAAAAAATATTTATGCAAGTTTTTTATTTTTTTGGGACATGTATTTGTATTTCTATAAAATTATTTATTAGGATTAAGCTTTATTTTAGTATTAACTTATAGTTTTATGTTTATATATGTATATTATACTCCTATATTACAATATATATCCGTGTTTTGGTATATTAACATTTAATCAAATAATAATATTTAGGGTAAAATTCCATATTGCTTTTATATCATACATAAATAATTTTAACTAACATCAAGAAATTCTTAAAAAAAATATTTTCATCTTCCTATATAAACGCTCGTTACCCACTTCTTCCATCGTTATTGTTGTTATGTATATTTGTACAACATTTTTTTGCGACTCGAAAAATCTGGCCTCCAAAATTCCAGAGAAAAGGAAGCTAAAATTCGACGCGCGTGTATACACGTCGAAACTTATTTAATTGCAAAGTGTTTACATTTACATAGCGATTCTCGGCGAAAATGTAAATTGGACCGAAACTTTTTCCTTTTAATGCTCGACGCTTAAATAATATATTCAAAGTTGTTCTCAGGGATTTTTCGCGTACCTTAACAAGCAAATTTACGCACACACAAGAGGAGGCTTAACGATGGACGAGTTTGTATCGCGATAACTCGCAATCTAGCGAGCAGAATTTTACAGGAATTTCCCTTTACACTCGCAAGATCTCAATTTATGTCTGAAACTTTGTTTCGTCATTTTCTGCTAACCTGTTACGACAGAAGAAACGCTTTTTTAAAATAAAATTAACGCGCACCACCTCTGTTTCATTATATTTTTAATATAGAATTTATTACAAATTAAGATTGCAATAAAGAGTTCTCTGTTGATATGAGATCTTCAATGAACTAAAACTAGGTTTATTATTTCTTTTTAATGTATTAAAAAATATATTGCATTTATGATTAAATCGTAGTTATAAATAAATATAATAGAAGGTCAAATTTGGCCAGATCAGGAACTGCAGCTATGCTGACGAAATCGTGAAATTCAAATAAAAAGCGTACACAAATTGCGAATACGTTTCGCAAGTTTCTTGTCAATATTGTAACAGCTTTCATGTCAGACTGACGTAACATGTTTTTTTTTCACAAACAAGTGTGAGGGTTCAATTAGAGCAAATGTTTCTAAATGTTATTCGAACGTGCGAGAAAAAAGCATATACTCAAATCATTTAGAAGAAAAAATACATGGAAAATTTTCGATGCAAGTGACAGTCTCAAATACGTGAATTATAAAATAATGGCAATATATTTAACAACATGTATCAAATATATGAAAAACGATTTTTTTATTAACTTAAATACCAGTATAACAAGTCAGTGGCAAGTATTTAAAAAGCCTGTGTTTCTATCCCTAATGGACACTAGTATTTTGCTATATATATTAATATTATTAGTGATTGGTATATAATTAAAAGGATTAGGTTTTTCTAGATGTTTCACACTTCACAGATATCATAATAAGCTAGGTCGTGTGTTGTTGTTGTTAGCTGTAATAATAGTTCACTGATTTACATACTTTAATTTCAGTCTAATGTACACATATCATTACTAAGAGGTTGTTGATCGTATTTACTTCGTTGTAACTAGGGATTCCAATCCCGGGATCCCGGACGATTTTCAATACCCGATGAGTCCCGGGATTATAAAAGATAATCCCGAATTATTCGGATTGGTTGATTTATCAAGCACAATCTAATTATTATTGACAACATCGTTATATTTCGTGTACAAACTTGCGCGAGTTGCACGTGTCATCTGTGAATCTTTGAGGCTGTGAGTCTGAACGTGCTTTTTCAGCAGCAGGCTGCTTAGGAACCAAAATCAGATCAAGGCTAAATGATAAAACACTTGATGCTTTGATGTTACTTCGTGAGTTTTATTCAAAATAATGTTTTCAATTAATTGTGTCTATGAATGTACATACCATCTTTTTCCGAAAATAAGACACTGTCTTACTTTCTTTTTTGGTCCGAAATATGAGCTAGATCTTACTATCGGGGGAGGGTTTACTTTTCACGTACAATAAGTAAATTTATATATTTTCGATTAATATTTATTTTTATATAGGAATTTTACATTTATTTCAAATTTATTAATTTATAGTCATTTCATTTTCTTTTGAAACAAAGTCATAACTAATCAAATTCTGAATTCCATCCTGAATTTCAATCGCCACATGTTGGCGTTCATTTTATTTTAACTAGGGCTTATTTTCGGGGGAGGGCTTATATTCCAAAAACTCCTGAAAATCACGCTAGGGCTTATTTTCGGAGGATGTCTTATTTTCGGAAAAAGACGGTATGTACATACATTGTCAAAAGTTCATTTTTTTCTTCTTAAATAAATATATAAGACCTTCCCCTTTTTATTTTTATTATATTATTTTCTATTTTAAGTCCAAGACTAAAATTATACGTACTTTATACATTGTACGTTATAAAAAACAGATGTAAAAATTTATTGTATTATTCATTTTAAATTATTTTTATCGATAAAATAACATGAAAATTATCCCGGGACTGGTCCCGGGATCCCGGGATCGACTAATTGCAATACCGAAATCCCGGGATCAAAATTTTGGCCCGGGATTGGAATCCCTAGTTGTAACACTATAATTTTTTATATTGCAATATAATATTTACAATAAATAAATTATGGTTATATACAATGTTTTTGCAAATTGTATATCAAAAATAAACTGACAATTTTTTATATTACCTAATTTCTACCCTATAATACTGACAAAGCTATTCGTAAACTTGTTTCGCAAAGTTTCAACTCAAATTAAAGGTTCAAAAATCATAAATATCAATCTTTATAAATTGATAAAAAACATTTTTGAATGATTTAAAAGTTAAATGGAATCAAAATCATTTTTGCTACATAGCCAGAAATATAATAAAAATGTAGTTATATATATTTGCTCAGTTTGAGATTTATTAGAGATAATAAGTCATTTAAGAAATGCTTCGTTTTCTTACTAGATAATCCACTTACTACTCGAAGTTTGTTCTAGTTTTTGATGCATACAGCTCAGGACGTTTCATATACCTAATTCAACTACTAGTACAAAACCAAATGTATAGAAATATACTTTGTATGTATGTATATATAATTCCATTAGGTAGTATATTTTTGGTGATATCGATCAGTTAAATAAGTGTCCCAATTATATTAAGTTTGAGAGAATTTAACGACAATATTGCGTGTACTAAAAATATATACATATACTACATAATATTTCAATGTGCGTATAATATATCTTAACGTTGCTAAATTATAATTAAAATAAATATTAGGTAAATAATCAAAGGGCAAATATGATAAGTAAAATAACACATATTTTAATATTTCTTTTGCTAATATGTTAAGTATTTTTTTATCTACTTCTGTACTTTTATTTATATACATTTTTATGCTATTTTTTAATGTGCCTTGCTACTGTGTATTTATGTATATTTAATAACACAATGTATATGTCATTTTTTTTCACAAATTACTTGCACAATTTAAATAAAACTTATACATAAGTACTTTTGCTACAAATATAATATTATACAATCAATCAATGATTTTAAATACAAAATTGTATAGTTATTTTAGTATTAGTAGCAGATAGTATCTTAAACATTATGTTATTTTTTATATTATATAAATATTAAAAGTATCATATTTAAATCAATAGTTTTATATCAAAAATTGACTAAAATTTTACTAATATCTGAGACAAACGACATGCAACGGATGATCTCCCATACTTTCACCACAAGTATATTATCTCGAAACATACAAAGACAATAATTTATTTATTTTTTAATTAAAACTAAAAATACTAAATACAATGTAAGTGATAGTATTTTTATTCATATAATAATAAGATATTAGTTTGAAAGTTTCCTGATAAAAAAATATGAGTTTAATTTATTGATAGAGAATATGCTTCAAAATGTTAAAATTGATTAAAGGATTAGTTAAGCTTTTTATTTATAATTAAAATATTTATTTATATACGCATTTATTTTTTTCGATTATATAGATTTAATACTTGTTACTTTCTTCATCATTTATTTAAAAATTCATATCAATGATTTTAATTATGAATTTTTTTCATTAAAAATTGTAAAATTTACAAAAGCAAAAAATATTATATTATGTATTTATTTTATTCCATTGAAACGAATAAATAAATATAGCGTGGTTTTTATGTAGTTATAATTGAGTTGCTGAATTTATATTTATTTATATAATATTTATATACTTATTTGATAATTAAATGTATATATCATGTATCGGATAGTAGAAGCAAAGTAAAATTATTATGTCATTTTACTTAAATATGAATTTAACCAACTTACACATATTGTCTTTATATGTAAAATCGATATTTCTTATCAGCAGCTTTATTCTAAGCAAAAATTATAGAAAATAGTGCGATTATAAAAAATATTCGCAAAACTAGCTATTATATATTTTAAAAAATAACAAATAAACAATATTCAACATCTAAAATAAAAATTCGTCTTTGAAATTCTTGCTGTATTTTTTGGTATAAAATAATTTAACATGCAAAGGCAGAGTTTAGTTAGCGGACAGTAAAGCCTATGGCCTTAAATTTCCACTAACTAGATTAATTTAACACGTTTACTGCACCGTTGCCAAGTATGGCATTGCGCCATGGTGTGCAACGGTGCCCAGCAAAGTTTGCGCTATCGGTCAGTTACAAAATAGAATTTAATATTAAATGTTCCCGATATTGTGTCTTTTAATTTAATACATACTATTCCAACCAATTTAATTTTTTTTTTAAATATTTTTTTATTTATTTTTTAAATTGCACAGACGTTAACGTGTTAAAGAAGCACTTTTCTTACAAATATATTATGCATATGGTAATCAAATAGACGTGATTATAAGAGCCCGATTCACCAGTGGTATAAGTCGGTTTATAATACTTGTGTTTATAACGGTATATAAAATAGAGTTTCTGATAGAAATTGAGCTTTATATGTAGTCAGTTATTAGTTCAATGAATTATATCTTTAGTTTAACATTTTTATTTTCTAAATAAAAAAAATATGAGGGGATCTAGACATTTTGTTCATTTTAAATTTCAAGCTTAATAGTTTTTTACATGTCATAAAAAATCACTTCATTTGAATATGTATCTATAATATAAAATTTAGCACTAATAAAAATCGTTTATTATTAAATATATTACAAATAAAATTCGTTAAATATTATTTTTCGCCTGATAGTTCAACTAAATTTATCTCAGAAACACTTTACATAATATTATCAGCAAGATAGACCAGTGGTATAAGTCAATGACTAATTCTATATAGATATTACTGTTTTTAAATTTATATCGTGCCTGGTTGCTTATCAGAGATTGGATTTTCTTAAATTTACTCAATCTCACGGATGAATGTTGTAATAAATAATTAAAATAAAATCAACCATAGTAGTTGTTGTTTGTGTTTATTAGTTTGTATTATGTCGTGTTGTAATACAATATTTACAATAAATAAATTGGGTCTCTAAAAATAGGAATGTCAAGATAATTTAATTTTTTGAGCCAATGATCTATATTACATACAATATAAATTAAATAAATCAATAAAGTAACTCTGCAGGTGAAACAAGTGTACAGAAACAAAGCACTGGATTAAAAGGGTCCTGTAATTCAATAATAAAGGCTTACTTTTATATAAATATATATTATTTAAATGTTTGCCACGTTTTTAACACTATTGTCTGACAAATACGATTAGCTTGTCTTTAAAATATATAAGAATGGCTGATTTACATAAATTAGCTACAGATTTCACTATTTAACTTAGCTAAAATTTAAGTTTGAAGCTTCAACATTAAAATTACAACTTCACTTTTTAATCTATAATATCTTTATAACTATTTATTAATGATTAATTGAACCGTTTCTAAATTTTTATTTTGTTCCTTAAAACATTTATTATTCCTACCGTTCTTATTGTTTTGTTTGAGAGAAGTTTTTATGACATATGATGTATTTAAACTTATTTCAGATTGTTTGTAGGACAAAAACGTTCCAATCTTTTTTTCTTAAATCATCAAGTATAATTTTTGTGTACATAAAAAATATCTGTAAATTCAAAAACAACCCTGCACAAATAATATCTAGATATTTTTCCCCATTATTCGCACGCTTCCCCTCGCACAACGCATTCAAAAAAACTCAAATGCGTTTTACGGCCCGCTTGCACGTTCGCTTAGACTACGAGCCGGGACATAAACGATGGGAATTGATTTTCAATGTCACGCCGACAATGCTGTCGGGTTTTATGCGTGCCGCGTGCCAAATGCCCGACAACGCGATAGAACTGAACTGGCGCCAGAATTGGGTTAGCCAGATGCGGCCAAAGGGGCACGAAGGCCGCGCGTTGATAACGCAACCAAGGTTTTCCACGGCGGCGGAAAACTGTCGTTGGAAAACTCACCGCAAACACACACACAAACGCGTTTTATAGTTTGATAAGAGCCGCTTTTGTAAAATACAACAACGTAAATATACCTAGATCGGATCTCCAACGAGGCGTTGGATGGAGGGAAAAGTAAAAATGTTCAAAAAACATGCTAAATACTAAAATTCTGTAGAAGTTATTATTTCACGTCATAGATTAAGATCTCAAGAATATGTAAAAGCAAAAAATGTAATTGAATTAAAAAAATTCAATGCTAGATTTTTTATTTAATCTATAATATTATTAATAAAAATGACTGCATTCATAGATATGATTATTTTTACTGACAACCCACAATCGTCACTGTTTTTGATAATGTAGTTCAAAAAACGACGTTTTAATAATTCATCTAAAATAAATATCGGACAATAGATATTTCTATATAACTGATCGTTACCCGAATAGACAAAACTATCCTGGAACGAATGTATAATAACTAGAATATTATCAAAGTCAAAGTACCCGCCATGAATCAGAAAGATTAAAGATACCCATCCAAACGGCCGTTCGTAATCAGCTCTAACGACTAACGGCAATCTATTCCAAAACTTGCTACCCTTTTGCAATCGGCAGTTTCATCGAAAGGGGTAGAAAACAATGTATCCTATAAATGGAGATATAGGTATACGTGAACGCGGGCAACTAACGATCACTTCCTCAGACCTTCCCTAAAAGACTTTCTCTGACACTACTGACATTCACGCTTTAAAGTTCAATGCACCAAAACTTCTAAAGAGCTCTCTAACTTGGCTACACTAAATATTTACGACCTTCAACCCAATCTGAGAATATTAAAAATCGCAGAAGATTTGAACCCGCTTCGGAAAAGCTTGGTAAAAATGTAGATAATGAGTTCAATGAAAATATAACTTTATTCTAACATATACACTCAATATGTATATTGTTAATTATTATAAATCTAATCTTATTTTTTAATTAATTTAAATAACTAAAATGCAATAAATAATGTAAGCCACTATTTTATCTGCCTCTTTGTATATCTGTCTTTTTACAATATAATTAACTATATTGTTATAAAACAAGTTATAAAATGATTATTTGCCTTTTAGTTTACTTTTAACTATTGAAATTTATGACAAATTATTAATTAAATATTATCATACGCAATCGTGATTCTTATCTATTTTTTTGATTACAGATATTTGTATTAAAATACAAAGAAGGTATTATGTTAGTAGCTGGCTACTTTTAAGTGCGCCGTCTCTTTTTTATCTTGTATTAAGTGCAATTTACGGTTCTTTGGCGTAAAAAACATGTATATCGTGTCGCAATGATGTTTTAAAATTTACAATGCAAATGCGCGCACGTTATGCGAAAATGTGTTTGTCGTTCGACAATCGTCGTCGAATTATCATATTTACGATGTTAAAAATTTTAACTGCTCGTTTAAAATGAACGTTAGGTTAATTACGACAATTCTGGCGGTTTTGTCTCCCCACCACAAATTCAGTGAAAACGCATTATTTCAAATGGACGTGCTTTGCGAATTTGAGATTATACTAGTTATTTTTTTTTAACTTAGTTTAATTTATAAACATTACTACAAACAGAGACTAATAGAGCGTAACGATCAAAAGCGGTTTATTGTTATTTAAAAACTGAGAGCTGCAGCTAAAAATAAAAAATAAATGAGATATTATGTGCTAGATAGTGAATTTGTGTTCAGCACTCCAGCCACACACGATTTGCTTTAAAGCATAGCTTATAACTTCAGACGTATCATTTGTAATCGCCTGATTGATGTGTGAGATTTTCGGACTTACTGTTAGTTTTTTCAATGCGGTGACGATACAAGGTCGCCACGTGCAAAGTCACGTATCATGTATGTAGTAGGATAAGACTCATCAATGCTGAGACGCGCGCACATGTCATGACAGTCATGACAACGCGGCCACTTGAACGTACGTGACGCAAATTGAGCCAAAACAATAATTTGCTAACGTCACTGGACATCGGTATGATAGTGATAAGACATGCAGCGAGATCTAGGTAGTCAAATTGCTCATAGAAATTAAGCTTGATATGGAATTGGTTAATAGTTTAATGAATTATATCCTAAATTTAAAACTTTCTTTTATCATGAAAAATTATATGGATGTTTTAAATTTAGCTCTCATATAATAATAATTGTATTGAGGCAGATATTTTGTCACTAAATTGATTTCAGTCTGGTGTCACACTACTTAATTAGTAGTTGTTGGTTGTGTTGACACGGTTGTAACGCATTGAGTAACATGTTGCAACGGATGATTTGCAATTAACAAATGTATGAACAATAAAATTAAAATGATTTTTTAAATACAATATGAATGATGATTTTTTTTTCTAGTATTATCTTTCAAAAGCACTCACATAGGCAAATGTGTTTTTATATGAAATTAAGTATTTGCTCTGTTCTCTCGTTCGCTTGATTGCATTATTTTCTATAAAAAAATAGTTGTGTTATATCTTAAAACAACAATAAATTGTGTCAATTACACAGTTACATTGTATGTTTTATTATATACCAGATAAACATTGTTGAAAAGCATTGAAAGATTCAAGGTTTTCTCTGATAAAGGGTATTGTCAGTCAATTTTATTTTAATGATAATCTCAGCAGCCTTGTCCTTTAAAATTATTTAAATATAAATATTATGTCCGTTGATTTTAATGTTATGTTTTTGATAACAACCATATCATAACTAGTTACCGCTGACCTACAGTGCAGTTTTAACTTGCCCTCAAGGTCTAAACTACTATCAAGGAAGTTTAATATCCTCTTGGATGTGACGCTTGTATAATAGCATCTGATTATACTATTTATTGTAGTCATCATTTACTTAAGGGCCATATAACATTATGATAAAAATTTGTCCAGTTAATAATGCTTCAACAGGATCGTAGTCTTATATACTTTCGGTAGTCCATACACTTAAATAAATATTTGATTTTTTTATTTAACATTAAATGCACAATTATTTAATCTTTACTTGCATTTTTTCTAGAAAAACATAAGTGCAAATCAGCTTTTATAACACAAGGTCGCAATAAGTAGATAAGTACAGTTTGTCGTTATCAATTCTCAGCGTAAAAATGGCAGTATTTTTATATCGCTGTCATTGTGGAACGTTACAGTAAACTGATCGTTAAAAACTACAATGGAAATTTCCAACTCGTTAACGTGCGGCTTGCGTCTTGTTGGTTTATAAATTAGAGACTGTGTTTAAATAATAGTATGGTAATCAAAATTTACAATAACGATTACCTACTTATACTAATATATTCCTTGAAACACATTTCTATAATGAATGTACTTATTATAGCAAAACATATAAATGAACAAATTTTTGAAAAAAACTATTACATAATATTATTTTTTCACTGTTGTACTACAAATATAATATGTTTAAGCTGTAATAACAGTTTATATTTATTAAAATATATGTCATTGATTTACATATGTATTATAACTTACATGGTAGTTCTTTGTAATGCATTGAGCAAAAACCTTCATATTACAATATAATATTTACAATAAATAAATAAAGTAAAATTATATACAATGTTAGATAGCATTTTTCTTATAATTGGTAATGTTACATAACTAGCTATGTTCATCCTATCTTTAGTTACCTTTTAGATTCACTTTTATGACGTTGAATGTGTAATAAAGGAATTTTGTAGTAATATGCAAGACAAAAGTTTCAGAGATCATGATACTGACAAAGTATAAATACAAAGTGAGAATATATACTAATCAAATTTAAAACGCGTAACTTATAATCGAAATATTACAATCATTATTGTAATATTTGCTAGAATTTTCCTATATCCTATATAAAATAGTTTTGCTACGAATATTTAAATACAGAAGTAACAAGATGTTAATCTTAGCAATCATGTTTACTATTACTATCTCATAATAAATTTGAGTTACCCACACAATTTTTTGTTCATTATGTAAACTCCATAAAAAATCTTAATAATATTATTTTTCTACTAAAATTCTGATCTCCATAAATATGTTTTTTTAATTGCCACAGAAAACAACACAGCAAAATGTTTCAAAATAACTCAACTATTTTTAGCTTAACTTATAATTATTATGAATTGTACTTAAATAATGAAGAGTACAGGAGATGTATTTTGGGCAATTTAGTATTACTTCGATCAGTAAACCACCATTATTTGTACTTGCTGTAAAGTTGATAATTTTTACTTCAGGAAATCAACTTATTTAGTTTATTACCTGACTAAGTATGTCTGAATACAGACTTATACTTCTAGATTATAATTTAACTTTGCTATGATTATTATTTATGTCGTTAAATATTACAGATCCTAATTTAAATTAGCTGAAAATACGTTTTTGAATATTTATAATCAAGTTCGTTTCATTTTTAATAACATTTTTTATTTTCAGAACAATTTCTATATTACATAATTTTATTTTTATATTAGAATATATTTTTTTTAAGCTGATGAATTATAATTAATCCTGCTCTAATTAAACCTTGATTTTAATTTTAATACGTTTAAAATTACTTAAAAAATATATACATAAATATAATATACAAAGAAATTTGTTAACATACATATATGATAAATATCTTAATATTCTTAAAAAAAAATATTTATTAAAACATTTATATAATTATAAAAATCACATATCGATAGCCTAAAGTGAAAATTGATCAACGTACATAGGTAGATGAAAATAATAGACAACGATCTACAAGATCTTATTTTTACCAAATTTAAATGCATCAAAGTGGGCCATAACTATCTTTAATTCTTTGTATATTAGTGTCTTTTAGAAAAATACTTAATTGAGAATTCTTATTTTTTAATTTTTTAATTCTCATTTCAGAATTTTCATTCATTAAAAAATGTATGAATATTTTTATTTTTTAATATTTTTAAATTTAATTTTCAGCAAAAAATTGTTTACGTTTTTTTCAACTACTCTAATTGGCCCTATATTTGCTTCTATATTCTTATAACTACATTAATATTCAGATAAAAAAGACGCTCAGCGTGGAAATCGGCAAATTGCAAAAATGTATGGGGGCTTTTCACGAATTTACGCCATAAAAATTGTCTGTCGGCGAAACTTAATTCTCGTTTTTTATCTTTATTTTGTTTGGAATATGAAAAATGTAAAATAGTAACAGCTGTTATTAACAATTTTCTTTACTATTCGGGTATAAACGCGGAAGCCCGAAATTCCTTCGTCACTCCACACTCTGTAATCAATCGAAGTAGATCGACTCGTCTGGTCTTTTAAATAATCGCATCCATTATAACATATCATCATCCTATTGAAGTGTGTTATCTTTAACGAGTATCTAATTTTCTGTTTATCAACAATATAAATATATCTACAATATATTACATACATTTTTTTATTTATCAAAATTTCTCGAGAATTCTCAAGAACATCGAAAATTCGCATTTCGCGAAAAATGAGAAACATCCAAAAACAAGAATGCCTACTTGTATATAACCTAACATTTGAGATAATCCTTGATTCTAAATTAATCCTTGAAACATTTCATTCGCACAAAATCTGTAGGTATTGTACTCTGGTGCTCTGAATGCATCCATGAGTGTGCGCGGCAATTCCGGCCTTAGCCGAGGGACCAATTTGCGTACGTAGATCCAATATCCTACGCTAATTGAATTGTGCTAGGGACACAACAACGTTTCAAGTCTAGGGCGCTAAGCGAATTACCTCTAATTGAGTGTACTCCTCCGTCCGCCGACAGATGACCGTGTCCGAATAACGCGTCATTGAAGAGCACCAAAGGTTTCGGTTGTGCTTCGTACGTGCTCCGAATGGCAAAAGTCTTGGCTAGATCAAGGTCCTCTTAAGTGGCTAAGTGGTACTAGTTTGTAGTTGTTGTGTAACGGCGGCACAGCTGACTGGGGTTTTATCAAGCAACTTCTTCTGGAATGAAATTGTGTACCACGTAAGTTCATTACTTGAAGCGTCAATAAAAACTTTTTTCATTTTCTTGGCAAATTTGCAGTAGCCGAACTAATAAAGGACATGTTAAACATTCCACCTTTTGCTACAGGTGATTGTATTATCCAGTTTAAGAGCAATTTTGTAAAAAATAAATATTAAATTAACAATACTATATCGATAAATATGAAGAATGTTACTCAAATTTTTATATTATACTCAAAGCTTAGCAACGAAGCAATTTAACACTAAATCATTAAGTAAGACGAAATATTATTTTTATTTTAAAATAAAAATAGCTATAAATAATATTTATATATGTTTTGGTAAATAATAAATCCATAGATTTAACGCTTGAGTAGCAACATCAGATTAACATTTAATCGGTTGGTGTTTTATTACCGTTTCAATGTTAGCAAAGACAACTTTCTTGTGGGCGCTAATTACCAGATAGATATTTAGTTAAAATAAATAAGTAAATAGGACCTTATATAATTATAATATTAGTGAGAAACACGATAGGAGTCGTTCGTTAATTACTGTATTCATTTTGTATATATATATATTACAATGCAATATTACAAAAATGTTCTTACTATGCAAACAATTAAAATAAAAGGCTACTTCTGAAAATACACGTATATTATTTATTTTATTAATTTATTTAGCTTAATAGCTAATCTTTACATCTAACAAATTTAGTAAACATATATAAAAATATATAAAAAATACATAACAGAAAGAAAAAATATACAATAATAAAGACTTAATATTATAATATTTTATTTCTATATGTACGAAGGTGTTTTTTTATTCCATTTATAAAACCCGTTATATTTTTGCTGTTTCGGATTTCTCTTGGAAGACTATTATATAAATTAAAACCTCCGTACATAATTCCCCTAGCCGTACTCGTTTTCTTATACTTAATTATTTTTAAATTTTCTCTATTTCTAGTATTATATTTATGTACATCTATAGCTATAGCTATACACTAAGATCAATAAATCCATAATCAAATCAAAACTTTTTTCTAGATAAATAAGTATTGAATTAAAAGGTGCTGTACTCAATAATTCATGCCATATGACATTGCTGGTATAAGCAGGTCGCATCGAACAACGATTGAATTATTTATACTTATAGGTATTAAAAAATCTATACGTAAACACAAAATAAAATATAAGTTGCAAATGTCTAATTATTTCTAAGCATGTCTAGCATAATAAATTATTTAATTAAATATAATAATTTAATAATTATTAAAAATATATAATTGAATTACAATTATATGCTTATTAATTAATTTAAATAAAAGTTATTTAAGTGGTATAAGTCGGTACCCTAGACCCTAGTGTTATTCGATCATCACAGGTTAGATTTTCATAATCTCATGGAAGAATAAAAATGATTTAGTTTTTACTTAGTGACATACATTGATTGTTAGCTATTATAATTATTTAAAAATATATCACTGATTTACAGAGATTGATTTCAATCTAGGGTCTCACTACTTACTTTTTAGTTGCTTCTTGCCTTCACCCCGTTGTAATTCATTAGGATTATGCCTGTTATGTTGCAACGAAAGACTTAAAAATAAATAAATATTATTTCTAGATTGGTTAAACATACGGATAGGTGGAAGAGTTTGTGACGGTGTGATACTCAAGAGGAGGTGTTTGGCTTAATATTAGTGAGTCGTGTATTTATTAATAACAAATGTAAAATAAAATTTTAATAATTATTATGATTGATATGAGTTTGCCTAAAAACTTTAAAGCTTTTAATTTCACTCCCAAAATTGATTTTATCTGTAATATATTCATCTCATAAAATAATTAATTGCTTGTTAATATTATGGTAAATCACGTGTTAAAAAATATTTTGACATTCTACTTTGCTTTTTTTTTTATTCTTATTATATATTTAGTACTCTGTTTTGTTATATTTAACATACACAGGTACGAAATTTTTTTTTTTTATTCTAATTTTCAACGGACGGTAGTCAATTTAAAATCCTGTCTGTTGTTTAGTCCATATTCAATGTAATAATAACCTTTTAAATGAAATTTGTGTGTAAAATTTTGCTGCTCGAACAAATCATTTATTAAAAATTAAATATTTATCTGTGTACATATTTTTTAATACCTCACTGTTTTTTTAAGTAAAAGAACAATTCATAAAAAAATATTTTTGAAATTAAGGCTTAATGATGACAATATCATAGTGGGATTAAAATTGGGTCATTAGAATAATAGTATGCATTTCAATCAAAAAGTTTGAGTGCCAGTTTTTTAACAATGATTTTATTTACTGAACAACACTTATGTCAAAGAATGGGGGTTAAAATGAGAAATCCAAAAGAATGAGAGCAAAAACAAATTGATCAATTAATTTAAGCTTTTATTAGTGGCAAAAGTTATTATTATTAGTGTAAAAATATGCGATATTATAAAAAAAAAAAGGTCCCAGCTGCAATGACATATATTAGTCATAAATTATATTACACATAATAATTTATAATTATTAATATAGATTCACCGATTCCCAAACTTTATTTTTTTAAACCACATAAAGCCAATCAATAATATGCATTGAAAAATACTCTAAAAATTCTATAAGGAAAAAATAAAAGTGTATGAAAATTGTCTCAAAAATGCTTTAATATTAAGCTACACAAAACATTGAAATATTTTACATTAAAGGCATAATTTATTAACCGACAATATAGTTTCATAATGACTTATTTTTATATTATGTATGGAGAGAAATAAATAAATTAGAAATGCTAAAAAATATATAAATATAATTTGCTTATGTTATTTCATTTTTATTATACCATTGTTTCATTCATGATTATTTCAAAGATATGGTTTGTTTTAAAACTATAGCCAAATCATTCTGTAATGTATTCTGTTCAATTGTGAGTAAAGATATTTGAACGACAATACAATTACTGAATATTTTTTGCTAAATATTGTTGTTTAACCATTTTCCTAATCTCTTTTGGTTATCATATAGGATCTTTTTCTTATTTCAGATAATGATCCTTTGAAATAATATTGTCATATTGTTTCTTAAAACTTATGAAGAACAGAATTCGACACATGCCACTTTTGCTTTTCAGTTAGTTCGTGCGGTACTCAACTGGTGCTTTGTGGATTTGCTTCAATAATATTTCCCAATCTTTCTTCATCAATAGCAGATGCAGGCCTTCTACTGGTTGTTGAAATTGCTAGTAGGAAATTTCTTAAGCCGACGTCACAGTATCCTCACCAAATCTTAATTTGATATTTTTTGGGGCAGGTGCCACATTAAATCCGTAAATGATTTATTTGTCTCCTATACAAAACGTCAGTTAACATGTTCTTTTATTAGGATCTGCATATAGTAAATACGAAACAATACACTATGCTCAGTCACGAGTATAACGATTGAGAAAATTCTCAATTTAAAGTTTGATCCTTCTAGATCTACATATTTTACGTAAAATCCTTCCAAGGCGCCTCCGAACCTTCATTCACCAGAAAGATTCACAGCTGAAAACTATTTGCTTTATAAATAATTGAACAACGCAATGGTAGCGCAAATAAATTGCTCCGGCTTCATGTCGGAACGAAAATATCTATTAACTCGCGAATGTATTGCGATTGAATTGGATTTTTAATAAAACATTCCTTTATACCTGCTTTTCCGGGTAAGCTTTTCTTTTTAATTTTCTTCTCTTCTTCCTTCCGTTGTTTCTCCGCCTCAAAGGTATGTATACAAAACGTATATACCAAGATTTTTAAGTCGCTTCAGAGAAACAACAAATTGTGTTTCTTCACTTGTAGAAAAAAATCTTAACAAACCTAGCAATATAATGATTGCGAAATTAAGCCTGTATTTATTTTTAAATGTATATTTCAGTGTAATTGCTTCCACTTACCTTCAGTCAATTGACTTATATATTTCTTCGACTCAATTAATCGATAGCTTAAAAATATAAAAAACAAATATTTACGACATAGACGCTCACAATGAAAAATAATGAACACGATAAACATAAATCACTTATCGTGCTCAATAGTTTTAAGCGAAAGAGTGTTAACAGATCTTAATAAAATTATTATTGCTAACGCAATTTAGAAAATCAATAAGTTTTAAAACGCTACTTTTATTGCTTTCATGCAAATATGTAGATATAGTGATTCCAAGTATATTAATTACCATTATTGTACAGTATAATTATTATTACACCATAAAACAATATCTTTACACGAAGTTTTAGTTTAAGATTTATTAAATTCTGTGTTAAAAAAATATTTATATGCACTTACTTTTTAGTATATTCGAGTTTTTAAATTTTTTATCTAGTTATTAATTTGTTTTTAAATACATTTTTTTTTGTCAAAGGAAAGTTTTTTCAATATTTTTCTATGATACTATTTTTTTACAAAGATTAAAAAACCTGATATATATGTAAAAATACAAGTTAAATAAAAAAAAATATTGGTATTTCATGTATAGTATTTTAATTAAATATAATTGTATAATTGATGCGACTGTAGTGCACTTTTATTATATAAATTTAAACATTTAATAAAATCGTTGTAAACAAGATAAACTATACATGGTTAAATTAAACGAATATTAGATCATTGTATCATTAAGCTAAAATTAATTTATATATAAATTAGATCAGCTTATAAACTGAAAAAACATTCCTATTATACATTATGATTAAAAAATAAGATACCGGTTGATTTGCAACTTGAAAACGATTCACACGCACAAAATAGCAATTATTATAAATGATAGAAGCCTTATTTTTGTGCATTATAAAAATGATATATTACGTTACATGGCATGTTGACAGTAAAACACAATCAAGCAAAGTATCGTCGTTGTTGACCATGACCCATTAAAACCTATCTATATTAAAAGATTGGTTTAGCATATTGTGTAAAAGTCATCAGTTTAATGCTATGAAGTTTTAAAATCTTCTTAAA
Organism: Plectrocnemia conspersa; assembly: GCF_051122295.1. NCBI lineage: Eukaryota > Metazoa > Arthropoda > Insecta > Trichoptera > Polycentropodidae > Plectrocnemia > Plectrocnemia conspersa. The sequence continues at coordinate 15,048,125 of NW_028277172.1, forward strand.
TTGCGCATAGATCTAATACATCATATATAAAAATGCAATTTTAATATTTGGCAATGGGCGTGCATAAGAAAATTACGCGTTACATCATATTAGATAATATCTTAACAAATATTTCACAACTCATAGATATTAGGCAAGTTCAATAGGCGGAAGGAGACTTTCTCCACTGAAAAACGTCTCTGAAGTTTTTAACTCTTTAACTAATGGACCGAAACGGATCGTTTGACCATTTCGATAATTCGCTGCAAAACTGCGCTTTCTCGGATTGCGCACTAGCTATTACGTATATCTGCAGCTTTCGCAGATTAGACGCTACTACAAAAAAAATACTACAAAGCGTCAACCTCGTGACGCTTGTTTAGCGAACGGTCTTATTTATATCTTCTGCGAATTTTTTGGCACCAGCTCTGCGAAAACTTTCTAACGAGATTCAATTAACGTGTTCCTTGATCGCTTCGATTCTCGACGACTTTGGCAAACGTTTCTCGAACTGGCACCAATGCCTCGATTTTTAGGTGTCAAAACATTGCGACATATGTACCATATCGATACCTAATTCACTTAGCGCCTGTTCAATGCTACCTAAGAGCAATCACTCATCGTAGAGGATGTTAAATCAATACTCAATGTATTTCACTTATATAGTCTTGGCCCGAATCTATTGGCGTTATTTCCAGACGAAAATTTAAACAGCGTCTACTTGGACTAATAAATCTAATGAAAATTCTCTACAGTGACACTGACATAGTTTACAGACGTGTTAAGTATAGGTCTAAAGCATTTAAACCATCATAATGCTCTGCGCGAAGCGTTTCTTGGATCGTTCGTTTTACTGTTTACATTAAATAATTCTGGTGTTTCCTGTTGTATTCCATGTCATTTTTAAATACACAATTAAATTACAAACAACATTGGTATTTTTATGTTTTAAAAATTCGTATCGGATGTTATACTCAAGTTTTCTAAGAATTTTATTTCAAGCTTTCAGTATACATGTAAGTACATAGATCAATATTTCTTACGTCTGAAAAATCATTATTTAAAAATAAAAGCTGTAGTGAGTCATTCTTTTAAAATATAATGGTCCTCTCCAAGAAATAAATATTATTCTGAAGAAGGTTGATGCTAATTAAGGAAAAACTATTGTTATTATAGTGAATTATATTTATAATATTATTAATTTTTCCATCGCCTAATATTCATAATAGTCCAATATTATGATCAGAATAAACAGGATTTGTAACAATATTTGAAACACAAAATTTGTCTTGCATTTGCAAGCATCAGTATTTATTTATCTGTAGTGCCTAAACGATTGGATTGTATTTATCTTAACCGGTTCATTGTTAGGGTTAATTTTGCTATAAAGTGATATGATTTATTATTTAATATATTATTAAGACAATAAAAAAATGTTTGTTTAAGTAAAAACGAACATAAAATTCAAAGTATTTAATTTCTGTGTCCAAAATTTTATACTTCAATGTAATTGCTGTTAAAAATATGTAAAAAGCAAAGTTATTCTTAGAAACATAATGTAAAAAAATCAGTTAAGTTATACTGTCGTTAAAACAAATGTAAGAGTTAAATAAACTTAATTTTTATTTCTTAACCTATGTTACTACAGATATCTTATTTTGCGGCAATTTAAGCTCACTGTATTCTGTAGATTAAATTTGATAGACAAAGATGAGCATTGCAGTATGTTTGTGATTGCGAGCAATTTACAAATAAAGTCTTAATAAAATTGTCTATTGATTTAAAATGTGTTCGTTTCTTAAAGTTATCTGTATATATTGAAGTAAATTTAATAATATTCCTAATATAAAAAAGTAAGCAAAATCAAACGTTTGCTTTGAATTTTAAAAACTTTATTAACGTAGGGATATTACTAGATTTTAATAAAATAGTTTAATGGTCGTTTAATCTTTTTATTATTTTATTTCATTTAACCTAAATTCTATATCGTAACATTACCAACGTAATCACTTAACTACTAAGTACTTCAACTATATGTGTAGACTTATATATATATATATATATATATATATATATATATATATATATATATATATATATATATATATATATATATATATATATATATATATATATATATATATATTAATACAATAAAATACCCGGCTTTTCTACGCACGTTCATCAATCCCTAACTTAAGTGTTCCGAAGTGTTGTCGCTATTATTTTCCCTTAAAATTGTCATGACTTGTTTAAAATATGTCAGTGCCTCCTAACCTTGTTTTTAATTTATTGTTACGCGATCCACAATTTAATATTTACTGAATATACCTTTGTAAATACAAAAAAAATGAAAAACTCCTATTTTAGATTTTACTTAAAAAAGTTATGATCATTTAAAAAAATATAGTTTCGCCTTAATATGTCATGGTTAGTGTTTCCTATTTCTCGAGAAATAAGAAATTTATATTTAAAATAATTTATATTAATACTTGATATTTGAAATTCTTAGAATATTATTTTAATTCTAACTAAGATATTTATTTCTCATCACATGATATTTTTCGTCTTTTCTAGCAAAAAACATATAACCGAATCTTTGTTAAAGACTGAATAATATATCATTGTTAGGTCATACTTTTGAGTAAGTCAAAACGAAATGTTTGCTAATCGTAATTTATTTAAGTCGGTCATTAAACTTTTATTGTCAAGCAATATTTTCGAAGTGTTCATATGAAATTACTGTCCCTTTTATAACTACCTGCTTTGAATGCAGCTGTAAATTTAACGGATTAAAACTAATAGTTTCAAAAATTTCAGCAGTGGTAAAACAATTAAAATTATTTGCTAAATTTTTATTTTAACAAGCAAACATTTTATGAAAATTCTCAAGAAACCCACAAATTCGTCGAGAAATGAGGAATCATCATGATGCATTTTTCTCAAGAAATTCCCGAGAAGAAAAATTAGTAATGGTATTCAATGTATTAAAATACCAACCATCTGTAATTTAAAATTACTAAGTGGTTAGTTATGTGTATATTAAAAGTTATGTTTATTATATTTTATTTGAATGTATCAAATTAATCTAGCTCAATTTCTATTTAATATAGTGTATAGATTTTCTATTTTTATAACTCATTAATCAATTGATCTAGTAAGCCTAAATGAAAAATTGTCACCATTGGACAGAGCAAAAATAATGTAAGCCTCAAGGACAACAGTTAGTCTTCAAACGTAAACAGTAGTATCAGGAAACGTTTAAAAATATATGTTAATAATATGTGTTAATCAATTGATAAACAATCTGAAAAACACCGTTCTAATTAACTTTAATTTGCGGATACTTTTGGATGCTTAAAATTTATTATCACCATTTTTAATGGCATTTAAACTAAATGCATTATTTTGTAAATAGTTCAATTATGGTGTCTCATATAAGCAAGGAGCATTTATTTTAGCGACCTTCGAATCTGTTATCGCCTGATACCACATCCACGTAGATGAGCAAACAACTGAACTAATGTGTGGCTTTATCTGGTTACCATAAACAATGTCAACATGGTGGTATAGAAACTTTTTCAGTTGCTAACTGTGCACATTTTTTTGCAACGCCAGATAAAATATCTAGCCTTATTTTTCAGTAAATTTGGCAAAGAATACCATAATGATTGTATTTAAAAACTTTTACTTTTGTGATAATAAAATAATTTTATATTAGTTATTATTTAAACAGCCAAAAAATAACATGTTAGTTCAGTATATAAAGATTTCATCAACATATAAAAATATAAGCAGTAAAGATTTTGGGATTTTTCTTGGAATATGCGAATCAATTGAAGAGCTCCATAGTACTGTGTGTATTATCATTTAGTGCGTAATACAATTGATCATGCTTATCTGCTTTGGTTGTCAAATAATACAACCGACTCACTTTTATTATAAAAAGATACATATAAATGAGGAAATATAAATATTATCCATTAATATTTTCCACATAATTCCTCCTAGGTAGTCTGAAATATAATTTCCTCAAGTCGCGTTATAAGTGTACTTTGGAAACACTACACAGATTATACACAATCTAGAAATTTTGGAAGAAAAACCAGCGCTTGGATTGAATTATATTACTTTTAATTAATAGTTTAATCCGTTAATTTTTCAACGTAGACTATGGGTAGTTGTTATATAATCAATGCCTGATCGATTTTGGGTCATTGTGACTTTTTTACTATCCGCTCCCGATTCGCACGGTCGAATACCCAATCAATGATCTAGCCTCGTTTTTGATCTATGGATCAATGATCCGTGAAATTCGCGAGTAACTCAACTTTATTTATTGAACCAATTGAATTATGTTTTTATGATATTTAAGTATATCACGCTTATTTTATTTTACAATAGATAGCTCACTATCACAGTACCATAATAAATTAAAGTTACAGTAAAGCAGACCTTTAAATTGATACATTATGAAGTATAAATTAGCACAGTATTTTATAAATAGTTCATTGAGAACTCTACTGACGTCAAACATCACGTTTTTACTGGATACGTAACTGACAGACAATCGTCATTCTCGTTCATCAATCGTCATGCAAATTCTTCTCATATGATCGACGCCATTATTTTCTAAATGAAGGCTTTGCGCTAGCATTGATGTTCAATTGCTGCAAATTATACAAGGCCAATTTTCAAAGGAATAATATAACTCTATATATTTTTCAATTTAATTCAATTCTAGTAATTTTCTTAATCTTTCCAACAAAAAAAAAGTATCTCGGCTTTGATACATGTTTTCTCAAAACTCATTGAAGCGTTTGAAGCCAATTAGATTTGAGGTCTCAAGTCGTGCGTTAAACCTTGGTATTATTTTCGTAATATAACATTATTTTTAAAAATACATGTGGATATAATTAACGTCCTCTGGTTCATTCATATCTGTGAATGTCATTATATTTATAATCTGGAATAATTCATAATTTTATAAAAATAAACACGCGGTACAACCCTAAAAGTATATATTTTATCTCTCATGTATTATACATACAGATTTACAAGCTAAGTTTTACTTGAATCAGTATGTCTATAAATATTTAAATAATTAATTATTTCTAACTGCTTATATTTATTTTATAAATTTTTCTTACATTACCAATAGTAAGTCGGTGAATAATACCTGAATGACCTGAGTTCGGATATTATATGGACCCTAATGCTTATCAATTTTAAGGGATTGGAATTAGTGATTATGATATATATATTATAATAACGAAAAGTAAGTCAAAGACGATAGAGAAATAGATTAAGCTTTCGGGGATAGCTGACTTAATGCATTTAAATCAATGCTCAAAATAGTTACAATGAAATTTATGATTTTTTAGCTACATTTTTTCATGATATGATATGACTTAATAAACGACAAAGTTATAACATAATTTCTTATGAAAGTCTTCCTCAGTAATTATATGAGACTACTTTCAAACCCAAATTTTACTTAAACCAGGGAAAGAACCAGACGATATTGCCTCCAATAGACCAGTTATGTTAAAAATACTAAAAAAAATACTAATAAAACGAATCAAATCAGTAACAAAGAAATTTACCAAATCATCAATTTGGCTTTAAAAATAATAATTTTACAATAGAGAAAATGCATAGGATGGCAATAATTATCAATGAAGCAATATTTTTTTTATTTGAAGAGTTTTCATTAATTTTTTAAACAGCTTGTGCCTAGTTGCTAAAAAAAATGAAGAAAAAATGAGATATATACATATGTTATAAAAATTGCTAATTGTCCGGATCGTCATTATTCCAATCAATCAACACATATTTAGTTTGCCTATTTTTTTCTCGCAAATGAATATTGTAATAAGTAAATAAATGCATATTAAAATCTACATTGCTAACTGTAACTATAGTTTATTAACTTAGAACCTGGTTGATTATGTATACCCCGTTAAAACACATGTTTTATAAAAAAGAATTAAAATAGTAGCTTATAAACTATATCTAATTAAGAAAATAATAAAATACGTATTAGAAATTTTTTTTTAATCCTTTCTAAATTATTGTATCTGCTTGTATCTTTCATGTATATCTAAGTATTTTACTGATTTATTCAATAATTTTTAACGCTTAGAGCTTTTGTTAAAATAATACACAAATATTGTTTTTTGAATGTACAATTCGTGTAGTTACAAAACTTATAAAATCATTAAAAGTAACTTTTGAAACACATAAGTTTGCCGACCGCTATATTTGTCAAGATGTGGAATATTAAAATTGTTTACTAAATAATTAAAAATTTTATAGCAGCTTATTGTCGAATTCTAAAACATTATATTTTGTATTCCATTAATTGCAAAAATATATATATAAAGTCTGTTTACTTATTGCTTATTTAACATAAATGTTTTAATATCGAATTCTTTGAATATTTTGCAACTAAGCTTATATGTTAAAAATGCTCAATGTCATTCGAAAAATATAACTAGGACGTTATTTAGTACTATAAAAAATAATTACACATTTTTATTGCCTTTCGTCTATTTTTGACTGTCTTAAGATATAATGCCAAGCAATAAAATTTAAAGTAAGATTTATATATGTTTCAATTTAACTAAAATTATAGCTTTCACAGTTATAAGTGAGGAAAAATAAATATTTAGGATGTGTATAACAAAGTTTGTAAAAAATGCAGAGCAATTTTTATACAAAAATATATCAAAACAGAACTTTCAATTGGTGCAATATATTCTATGTATCATAGTAACAGTAAATAACAAGTAATATTTGTGATTATTTTTTCCTATTATTGCTGATTTATAAAGCATTTATATCTGTTTTCTTATTGTGTGATTAATTTAAAACCATAATTTCCATATTGCCATATATATTTGTATTTCCAAAAAGTATTTTTTTTAACCCTCATACACATCCTATATTATGCATTGTTTATGTTGTGAGTTAACCTATATTTTGTTTATTTTCAGGTAAAGAAATCCCAAGCTCTGTTTTTCGGAGTTGTATCGATTCATCACCAGTGCGAATTCTCATGTAAGAAGATAATTAAAATACTGTATGTATAAAAATAATATATATTAATAGAAATAACCTTGACACACACGATTAAATCATGTTAATAATGGTATTCGATTAATTTTGATGGGCGTGTCATTTGCTGTCGCACAATTGACAGGCAATTAATTAATAGCGATACACACTATAATTTAGTCAAAGTGCTTTATTTTATTATAATACGCCACAAAATATTTACACTGTTATATGTGACGCGCAATTATTACAGTCGCAATTATTTCACATCACTAAGGGTTATTCCTTTCCATCATATGTCATGGAGTGCTATAGTTCAGCCAGATGTTTCTAACAAATTATTTTCTTATTAATTATCTTGACAATTTTATTTCGAGACCACTTTCATCTTCAGCCCTGTGTTGAAATTACTAATACTTGTATATAAAAAATCTTAAATCCTGGGAATACCTGGGATTTATCAAAGTAAGAGTCTCGATTCTCGGTGGTGTCAAGAATCATGAACGGGCAGAAAGTCTCAAACGTCACTCATCAACATTCTTTGACATCTAAAAGTACTCTGCAGATTGCGACACAGTGATAATTTATATCCGATCCAAGAATACGCAGTTTTTCCACATTCTGCCGAAACCAACAGTTGCGGGCCTAGAAAACAAACATTTTTCAGTGCCAAAATCTAGAATAATAAACGAGACGCGAATAGAACGCGCGTGCTACTCGCACCTCGTATGTGGTACGCGAACGAGCGAGACGGGTAAAGGTCATAAATTATGTCCACGCCGATGGTCCACGGCGTTAAAAAGGTCGCAAACGCCATTTTTGCTGAAGGGAAGGGGCTAGACATGCAAAAATGGCGATTCTCCGTGAAAATTATGCAAATGCTCGGCGAGCCGGGAATGCCAAACAAAGACGTCTTGTTATCGGATGGTCAAAATGGCATATCTGCAAATTTAAAATTAGTAATTCAGTAATAAATCATCTTTAAAAATACCATTGAATTAAACTGACATGTAACGTGGTAGATAGTGTCAGTTATAATCATCACTTTTCAAAAAAATAATACGAATCTCATCTCAATAGAAAAATCTGATGGTCGAGTCCTACGCAGTCGTTTCGTGTTATTATTACCATGCTGAAGCAGGCCCAGCTTATGCCCACATGCATAATGTTTTATAAACAATCATATTTTTATAGTATCGTAGTGCTTTCACCGCCTTCACAGCGGATTCAGTGAATATTTTTATAGTACATCCCTATATTTTGGCAGACGAATGGCAATTAGTCACTGCAATAGTATTTTATTGCGTAATATAGGTAGTTACACTATTATTAATACGATTAACATGAGACTGATGGACGAGTCTTCGTGGTCTCCATAGGAAAATATCACTCTCGCCACCGCCACGTCTGTGTTGTTAGGAATGCCACTTAGTTTGTGGCCAAATAAATCGACCCCCACAAAACCTTATATCTATACAAGATTTAGAACTTGTTATTATATCATACATTAATTTAAATTGACAATTCTGAGCGTCTTCGGTACGATGTTTAAATTTAATCGATAACAGATCAGATCAAAATTGATTTAATTTATTCTTATTAAATTTGATCCATTTGCTGGCTTCAAATCTTGGCAGTTACGAATGTATTGATGTTGCTCTACACGCGGTGAGGTTGGTGAAGCGAGAATTTTGATAGCACACAGTGAGTCGGTTCAGAAAAAAAATGCTCTATTGCACGTAGTTAGCTGCTAAATGTGAAAAATGAAAAATTTATAATTGACAATTTAATGTTTTTAATTCATTAAATGATCATACTATTTTGGACTAAAATTTTTTTTATGTAATCTATAACATATTTAACTTATTGTTAATTAATAAATTTTAAAGCATTTATGTTTAAAATATATCATTTGATTTGTAACCTCACTAAAGCTAATTAGTGGTTAACTCGAGTTTTTCTAAGCTATGTCAATGCCAATCTACTACAAAAAATCTAAACTTAATACAGTGCAAAAATAAATGCCGAATCTTTATCAGGTTTTTATATGATTAATAAAAATCTATATTATCTATATATTTAATTAATACAGTAATTATGAAATAATCAATTTTTAACAAAAATGCCAAAATATTTTTTTGTGTAATAAATTACATATACATAAATTTCTTTTTAATACCTCGAAAGTTATCAGTTAACTAGTATTTATTTAAAAATTTTGGTTGCAATTGCAATTTCTCGGTATTTTCAATTGCAATAGGTAAATATACAGAGTAGTCTACAATAACACTAACTTATAGTGGGGTTATAATGTTTATTATTGTATTTTTAATCAAAAATATGGCAAAGAAACAGCTGATTCTGACTTAACGCTTTGAAGTTATGAAACGCAAGGGTTGGCGATCGCGTGATTGAAATTTTATTTTTATAACTTTTTAACCTTATCGGCTTTGTGTCGTTCGTGGTCACGAATGAAAAATAAAATATATTCGCAGTGGAGAATTATATTATGACCGCTATATAATTTAATAATAGGTACTGTTCTAGATAGATTTTTTTTATTGAGCGTTTTATATCGCCACACTTAATGGTATGTTTTTATTTTGTTTTTTAATGTCATTTCACGGTCAGTATATTGTGAGTTGTAGTGTCATCAACGTGTATACGTATTAATGAGTATTCAATTGTCGGTGTTGGTAGATAGATATAGAGGTCAAGGTCGGCGATCAAATATCACTGCAGTCCATGGTGGAATATTCTACGACTTCTATATTATTTATAGGATTTCGTATTATGTGATTGCAAAAGTACAAGGCGTAAGAACTCCCAAATTTTGAAGTTCTCGTTGTTGTACTGCATCAAGTCGTATTGAACATCTAAGAAGACCTAATCTGTGATGATCAATCTAAATTATAAATATATAATAATCTCTTATTCTGATATCAAAGACACGATAGAAATTAAAAGACTCGGGGGTTCATATTGGACACAGGTCTTTTAGGCGTAATTTACTAACTTATACAACTGATCTATAAATGCTGGTCACTGGTTCGTGGTTTTAATGCTCTTGCTTTATAACTGTTAAATAATAACGTTTAACGTTCAGGTGTCCGCTCAGATACGCAATATTGTTGTAAATCCAAATCAATTAGCAAGTAAAACATTTTTATTTTAGGCAAATAATATTTATAATAAAACATATATAAAATTTATAACTTGTAGATTAATCATTGGTATCAATGGTTATATTTATAAACATATGTATTATATTGTTTTGGTTGCTAAACAGTTATCATTATTTAATCAGGTTAATGATTGTGGTGTCATTATTTATACGAATTATTACGAATATTTTTAACCACAGCTTAAATATTACTACGTTAGTTATATTATAATAAGGCTGTCAGATTTCAATGAAAACAAATCAGGTTAAGTGCATCGTGTCTACTTTTTTAATGGGATGGACATCATTAACTTTTATATCTACTATATCGTATTTTTTTAATTGCTATGTGAATCTTCTTTTATAACTTTTAAAGTACATTCTTTGTAATTAGGTAGAAAAATAATTATAATTGCAAATTTAGTGATCAGTGTTTCTTGAATGTTTACACATTAAAAAGTATGTTATTTGTAAGTGATTTTTAAACTTGTTTGAGTCTGACAATGTTAAAAAAAACACACTTTTATGTATATGTTGTTTTTTGCACTGTTATAAAGTATTAGTAATAGGCGAGACAGTAGACTGAAATCAGTGGCATAAACGGTATTAATTTGATTGTACTAATATAGCTTAAAATCGCTTGATTTTATTTTAAATATTCATTACGAAATTATTCCGTGAGATCAGATAAATCTATGAAAACTTAATCTGTAATGCTTAATTAATATGTAATGATATCTTTATAATAATCATGAATTCCGATTTTCAAGGCACGATGAAAATAATGATTTATAACAAAAAATATTCTTATACTATACATTTAAAACTTTAATTTGATATACATGATATATACAATAAAAAGTGTTATTCACAATTATAACGAATTAGAATTTTATAACATTAGATATTATTAAATAACATTAGATATTTAAAAACATATCATAATATATCAGATATTCTAAAATGTAATGTTATTTACTAGATATATATAACTACGTAATTTTAACTGTACGATTTTTTATATTCATTATCTCACTCGCTCCATTTATCAAAGCGATCAAATTGATAGATAAATCATAATTCTAGTTTATACTGCTCGATTGATTTATAACTTCGCGTCAGATTATACCATATGATTTTTATCTAAATGTCAGATAATACAGCGATCAAATCTATACTACTAATAATATAAATTTTGATTCCTTATCGATCGTCACGTTGACACATTGTCTCTCACTTGAGCAATCCATTGCACAATTCACAAGGTTCGCCTGACCGCTGCCAAATCAGAAGAATTGGCAATCTGGCATACTTCTAGCTCAATTGGAACGAAGCGTACATACGTCACGATAAAATCTCGTAAAGGGTTCATACCGCAATTTAATTACCAGATGCCAGAAATCATAATAGCAAGTTCATTATTATTGCACGCTAACTGAAATCTCGACTTGGAATGTTGTAATATCATATTATATATACTTGGGTTATTTGCTTTTCATTATGCCTTCTAATGATGTTGATTTATAATATTAATTAATTAATCAGATAGTGGTTTGGCTGTTTTACAGCGAAAGTATTGCATTGATCGAGTGCTTCTAAATGGTATGAATTATTCAGGGAAATTAAAGTTTTAGGAAAGTTTAAGGTTTGCAATTTAAATAAGAGGTAGTTAAAGTTAGCGGATGGGTTGAGACGTACTATTAGTAAACCAATTACGTCAGACTCGTGGGTTCGATCCCCTGAGGAATGTTGAACTCTTGACCTTTAAGAAATATCTCATTCCAGATTAATGTGTAATATAATAGGGTATTTGGGCGCTTTTGAATGTGCTAATTTGACTAGTTATTTATTATTTAATTAATTTGTATAATAATATTCTACAGATATTTTATTTGTATTTTTTTATATCTAAGTAAATTCTCCTTTCTGTCTCAGCCATTCTTAAATGTCTTGTTTTATTAATATCCTTCTTCCCAAATAACTAATGGTCTCCATTCCTCTAAAATATATAATCTCTTAAATTCATCCGTTTAATTTCGAAGCGTTCTATTTGCGCGACTGTTACACGCGTTGGTTAAAATAAAATATGTGAGACATTTTTATTTTTATTTATCTCACCAAGTATCCAGTGCGTAAATTATTCTAGACTCATGATCGTTACTCAAGGATGTGTTATTTTAGAAATACACTCAAAGGACATCTGCATTCTTTTATCTAGTTTATAATATATTTCATCAAAAGCTCGCGAGATAATTTTTTTTCTTCAAAATAATATCTAAAAATATGGTCAAACGTCAGAATCACTTTGTTTTCAGTAATCAAAGTTTTTCCGACTATTTTTGTTGTGTAATTTGAAAATAAAAATAAAAACAGAAGTAAGTCGAAGGCCGCGCACGCCATGCGGCTATAAGCCCTAAAAGTTTTCTCAATAGACCTTCAAAGACACGCGATTTGGCTACAAAAAAATGTATTCCAAATTTTAAGACCCTTTCGACGCTACTAAGTCGTATTATGACAATCTACAAAAGTAAATCGCTTATCGAATGAGCTCTATTATATAATTTCTAATTTATCTATGTAAAGGAGGCATAAGATAGGAGCTGAATTTAATTTGCTTATATTACACATAAAAACAATAAGATAAATTATATTATGATAAAATAATACATATTTAAACAATTAAAATATATATTACAATAAACGCTCATATCCATGCAAAAATCATACAATTTTATAATTTCATATAAATAGTAGATTTACATATAATAGCATATTATCTGATTTTATAAAAATACAAATAATTTAGTTGTGTCTCTGAGGGTACTTTTTAACATAATGTAATATTTTTTATTACCTGTACAACGAAATTCAATATCACATTAAATTGTTTGGCCATGTTTGAGAATTTCGTAATGAAAGGTCCCTTTCAATCTTAACATATACACAAAATAACTTAATTTACAGTGATCTTGGGCTTCGAGGTAGATTTTTCCCAATCTTCTTAATTTGTTTATGCACTGTTGAAACAGACCGGTTTTGCTTCTCGGTCAGCTGATGGATTGTATTTTTGCAGCTAGGACACCATCGTCTATCTCATTTGGTCTCTCACGTCCAATTTTCTTTTAAATATTGAAATTTGAAGTCAAGATGTGCACTAACACAGATGTAACAAGTAGCTAGGTATTAACTGTCAAAGCACGACTGGCTGTTACACCTAAAACTTAATAATACTGTTAGATACTGTTAGATATATATGCATTAAATTTACACAATATAGAATCAAGCTTAATTTAGTTTAGGAATGAATCATTAAAAATATCACATTAAAAACCTTTTAAGTTTAATATGTTAAAAAATGTTTCTTAAATACATACATATAATTCGTTTCTTTCGCTATAGTCAATAGAATTCTTCAAAACTATAAGTAGAGAAATTCTTTGATGGATTTTCAACGGTATCGTTACGCTAGTTTACGCCTAATGAGGAAGTGCTCTTGGCGATGTTTTAAATCTCAATGGATCATTGAAAAAATATGCGAAATGTACAATAGAAAGAGCTCACAGAGCCATAACGATCTCGTTATACATTCTGTAGACAATTATCCCGAGTGTAATATATACATAGTTTCTTAGCCTCGAGTCATGTAATATATATAAGGGTTTCAATGTTTAATTAAATTTTGACGTTAAGAAATTTCCTTATGGGTGGGTTAGCCCCGGAATTTGGCAAAAGTGTTTAACTTTAATCCGGATGAATTGTCACTTGGCAAGATTTGGGTCTTGGGTTTAATTTCTTGTCGAATGGCTTTGATGGGACCAGGAAAATCTAAAATTTGATAATAAATTCATCGCTTAATTAAGAAGCATTTATAAAGAAAATTTAATTACCGTTATACGTCGAAATTGAGCTATGTTTACCAAAGTACTTGTAATTATTAAAATTTGGGGGGGGAAGGAATTTAAAAAAATGCTGTATAAGATGATAAAATAGAAAATCAAGATGGTTTAAAAACGTTTTTTTGTGCCACCTTGTATTATTGTGATTTTCAACGATTGGCGATAAGAATGTTTGTTGTCGTTTTATTTTTAACGACTATATCTAACAATTTTTCTTGATTCTAATAGGCTAATAAAGAACAAATTTATTACAGAGATTCAAAAGATATGGGGAAAATGTTATTTTAGCGATTCGCAACGATTGGTGATAAGCATTTTTGTTATCGTTTCAAATGAACCACTATATTTAATCTTTCTCTTTGGTTACAAGTTTATAAGTAATATATTTATTACATAGACGAATGAGTTCAGTGATATTGATTTTTCTTGTCGTTGCAAAATAAACTTTAAATGTTATGAATAATTAATAAATAATAAATTTATGGCAGAAAATATAGAGATATAGAAAAATTGCTACTCTACTGATTTGCAGCATGAATAGATTCATGTTTTTTTAAAAGCAATGTTATTGATTACGAGCATTATAAAATATAACATTTCAAGAAATGACACAATACTATTAATATGTAGTCTAAGATCTTAAACACAGATCTGATTTAGATTTGAAGTAAATTTTTGATATACACATACTAAATAAGTATTGAATGTACCCAATGTAATTACACATACATATATTTATTAATTCGTTGTCCTCAGCTTCCATGCGTGACTTTAGTCAATTAATATTTGTGAATCTATGAAAACCAGATTTGATGTGATCGAATGGAGTCGAAAGGGAGTAGCACAGAGAAATATATTATTCATCGATTCTTCACCGTTATCAAAGATTCAAACTGCCAAAAGTATTTTTAGATTAAGCCCCTAGTTCTCCCTCTCGCACTCTGATACGTGAAAGGCACGTGTAAACACGTAAGACATCCGGATAAACCTTGAATGTATCGACTCGGCTTTTCACGGGTTTCGCGGGAACGTGTCGAGTTTTACACACAGACGTAGCGTTTTCGGGCTCTGTAAAGCTTTACATGCTTAGGTATGTGTGTGTAATAGAGCCTCCAAAATATACAACCGGTAATTTAATGTCGGTTCGTGATCGGCCGACATTAGGCCGTTTTGCCTATTCGGGATTGCCGATGGATTCCGAATTGCCAATATTTTTTTTCGACTCAGTAGTATCGGATTTAATTAAAATACTGATGGATTAGAGGGTAATCACCCCATTTGTGTTTAATATAACTCGATCGGCTTTGAATTTAAGTTTACCTACTAATAAAAAGCATATTTTTGATAATATAATGATACAGCAACAGCTGCGGTGCCATGCGCGAAAAGTCACATGCAGTCGATAAATTATATTATGTAAAATAGTTCCGTAATTTATTTTTAAAGCAAAATTGTAAATTTTATTCAATAATAATTGCTGTTATGTGTGTTAAACTGTAGCTTTAAACCTTCTAGGAAAAATATATACAATATTACTGAGCCAAGTAAAATTCTGAAAAATATATTTGTATATGTATACCAAAAATATCATTATATTGTGAATATCCATATTTATTATTTTTTAACAAATAAACAACAATATCATTGAAGCAACTAAGCTTTTAAAAGGGCCTTTGAAACGTTAGATAGAAATATATGACATATTATTTGGTAATAATATTTAAAAATACTTATTAAAAAAAATAACTCAGATGTGATTCAGTGCTGATTTTTCACTGAATTATTGTTGTTTATACAAATTTTTATTGATAAATTTGTAAGATGCGTTTATTTAATATCTAAGCATAACTATATTGTGTAAGTTATATTATACATAGTATAGTGAATATAAATAGTTTATTAAAATTATCAAAATAAAACTAAGGATATATGCGAAAAAACAACTATAGATCCCTAAATGATGTATAAATAGAAATAAAATATTATAATTTATTGATATATAGTAGATATATTCGTACACAAAATTTGATAGTAAATATATTTTTTCAACAGAACTATTATTATATAGTTAAAATATATTTCATGTTTATTTACATATGTACTAAAATACAGGCTGGCGCAATATTCATGTGTAATATAATATCCCTTTAAAAGCCCTCCGATTTTAGCTTTACAAAGCAGAGGTCTTATCAGGCTGTGTCTTATGACAATTTGTAATGTTTCTAACAATAATTCACTAATTTCTGGAATATTGAGGTTATGTAAACTCTTTCCTTAAGATAAACCAAAAGGAAAAATCTGAATCAGATGAACGTGGTGGCCAATTAATTAGTCGACGAAGAAGTTATATAATTGCTTTTTCAGTATGAGCAGTTCCATCTTGCTGAAACCATAAATTATTTCTGTGACCTTTCTCCAGCGGCGTAACTAGGGTGTGTGTCGCCCAGGGCGATCCTTAAAATTGCCGCATCCCCCCCATACATTTTTTGCTGGGTCATAAAATCAGCATTTTTTAAACTAATAAATTGGTTATTATTAAGCTCTTGTTATTCGTGGATTTATATATGTTTTAGTGCATTTAGGGTTAAGAACCACACTAGATGATCCCATCGCGAATATATCGCCCCCAAGTAAGTGCCGCCCGGGGCGCCCTTCCCCCCCCCCCTCCCCATAGCTACGCCACTGCCTTTCTCTAGACCTAAAAAAATTCAATCATACCCTGGTATCTCTCTCCTATTACTATCAATGCATTACCTTCACATTCTTCCAATAATTCGCTCTCGTACTATGAATTTAAGGGGATGCAATTGATGTTGGTGTACAAATGTTTAATTTTCAGTACATTAAATTTTACAGTTATGTCTGTTTATGATCCGTTTAGTTAAAAATAAATTCCATCTGACATAATAAGTTTGTAGACGAACCCATTTTCAGAAAACATAAAGCAAAAGTTAGCCGCTCTTTAAAGTCCATCGGTTTTAATTCTTGCAAAAGCTAAATCTTTTACGGAAAAATCCTTCGAAATTCACTGTATTGATCTACGGGAAATAAAACGTCTTCTCATTGATGTTGGCGTTTCTTCTGCAATACTTTCACGTACACATTTAACAGTTGCCTCATTTCTCACAGAGCGTAGTCGTCCAGACCGTGGGAAGTCGGTAACAGCCCCTTGCTCTTTAAAACTTTCGGATGGTTGCTCTTGAGGGACTATTTCTGGCATTATGTCGACAATATGCTCTCTGTGTAAAATTAATTGAATGGTTGTTTTTAAAATTAAATTGTACAATCTTTGTTCTTTGCTCAGTCGTGTACTTCTCTACTTCTCCATGATAAATCTCACAAATCTATAAAATAAAATAAACAATATTAAGAGAAAAAACATTTCGTTTTTAAAATGTGACTTTTGCGTCAGCCTGTATCAATGTATAAGAATCATGAATGATAAATTAGAGTAGATGCATGATAATAAAAGATAGATTGTGTACTAATTTTTATATATTATATATTATGATAAGTTTTATTGTGGAAAATATGATTTAAATACATATGTTATTTAATGTTTGTTGATCTATAGTAAATTACATTTTTTTGATAGGAATATTATAGTTAAATTCAAAACTACAGTTAAATCAGTCGTGAGGTTTGATATTTGAACAATATCTAAAATTAAAAAGGTAATAAATAGTTTTTTTATGTTTAACATGTTATCTAAAAAGAATATTAGACTCATAAACCGATATTTTAGAAAAACATGTATTGTCAAAACAAAGACTCAGATAAATTAAAACATAAGTTTTATGTATTCAATCTATTTTTACACGTGTCATATATCGGAATTATTATTACAATTACTACAATCAATATTTATTTTAGCCGATAGCAAAAGCATAATTTAATATTTATTATTTAGTTCAATAAATTATACCTATTAATTTTAAGTTATTTATTGATTTAATAATGTCATAACAAAAATAAAATTATTTAATAGATAAACTATATTATGACCTTAATACTAATAAAACTCATTCAATCAATCTTATAATTTTGAATTATTTCCGTTTACCTCGACATAGCAAAATTGTAAAACGATAATAACTGTTGATCACTCGCAACGATTACGTCGGTCGTAATGACAACATGACCGATGACAAGTAGATTGACATCCACATGTCATTACTGTTATTGAAAAAACCCTAGTCATATATTGTGTGTGTTAATTATCGCATCAAAAGACCGAGAAGGTTATATTTTATGTTTGATGTTTATAAAACGATAGCATTACACATTATTGTATTTTAAATAAATTCTGTATATTCATATCACGTCGTTGTATCACCACCTTTGAACTAAATTAAATAGTTTAATCATGTATTTATATATAATATAAATTTTTTATATTGTGTGAATGTGTGTTTTACACCGTGAATAAATTTCTTCTTTTTTATTTTTGTTCCTGACGGACCAATATAAATCGAATCCAATAAAATAATATTACATTGTTCGTTTCGGTCGTAAAACAAACGACGACAAATTTGACGTGTGCAATCGTAAAAACAAACTTTTTTCTATAGTGCGCCTAAACTTACCAAACAAAACATCTCAACCTTTGGGGAAATACATATTTTTTTCTATATTGAATAGCCCTGGAAATTTGACTATAAATCAGTAATTTCGAACCACAAAATGACCGCATTGAACTCAATTGTGTAATGAATACATGTAATTTTAAATTTCGAATCTGAAGGATAATGTTCGTTTGTATTGTTAAGCCAGTGATCGTCAACAATTAAATTATTTTTAGAATTACTCTGTAGCGAATGAAAAGTTTTTCAATTAGCCAACATTATTTTATTGTAAATATGTTGTTGTAACATGCTAAATTACAGCGGAGTAAATACAATTAACAATTATTAAATAAGTAGTATGACGCCATACTATCTTTTTCTATATTTTAATATATTGACATTAATCAGTATATATCACTTTGCACTACTAGCTTGATTTTTAATTATTTATCACGATATTTATTCGTGAAATAAGGAAAAATCAAAGAAAACCTAATCCGTGACGATCGATCGGAATTATATATAATTATATAATATTTCCTAAATACGAAACAAATTTAAAATCACTATGATTCATATGGGATTCAAACCCAGATTTTTCAGGTATTATTCACAGACTATACCATAGGTATATCGTGCTAGTGCTACCTATAAAAAAAATATATAATACTATTCGTCAATACATTTATTGCTACAATGCGTCGTGGATGTTCGGCTTCTATGTGCGGAGCGCGTGTCACTTTAATAATTTATTACCGATTCGCATTCTGTACGATACGCTAGTTCGTAGCGTCCTCGAATATAATTTCATTGTTCTGAATCCGAGTGAAGCAAAAAATCATTGTTTTTTGAGAGAATTTAAAGATAATTTCTGAGGTACCTTCGTATTCGTATTTGTATCTTAGTGGGTTTTTTGCTAAGAACGCTGAGATACAATTCATTGCATTTTCGGCATAGCGTCTACTCAATAAAGTACTGTTTAGCGTAGCTCTACTCAAGAGGTGGTGTCGTCAACCCGTCAATAATTGGTGACTTTCGCCCTAGAGTTTTTGCCCGTTGTGGCCAGAACTTCAGCGCTTAAAAACGCTCTTCTTGTACGAGCTTGCCAAATACAAAGATGCTTCGGTGATAGTTATGAGGAGCTGGAAAAATACGTGGGATGGTGCTCTATTTTAAATCTACACCATAACCAGTTTTTTATTTTTTTATGAATCACTAATTAAATTCACAACAATTTAGTTAGATTAACTTAAGCTCACTGTCTATCGCACCGCATCTATGCTGACCAATATAGTTTTGCGCTCATAATTTCACGCTTTGCACACAAAATAGTATCTAACTGATTCGCTTGCACTTAACAAAAAAACTTACATTTCTTTGCCACAAAGATGAGTTGTAAACTTGAAACAAATCAATATTATAAAATTTTGAGCTCAATAATGTTTGCATACATTGCAACTAAGCGTTCGAGACACGTTTAAAAATTTTATACAAAATAATTCCATTTCATTCATGTTCTGAAAAAATTATCTCGACCCAGGGGTGTTCAACATATATTTTAATTAATATTTTGGGCCGCAAATTAACGTGTTTAAATTGTAAGCCCGCGGGTCAGTGTTATTTTTCGGCCTGGGGCCTCCGAGTGAGGAGGCCGCGACCCTCGGTTGGGGGCCCCCGCCGACCCAGTTGAGTCCCTCTGCGAGTGTTATTGATCGCCGCTACGGGCGGACGTTAAGGGCACATCGGCACGGTGCCCGACTGAACACACACAGCTGTGAGTGGACGAATCGATGTGGGCAACGTGAATACGCAAACACACACCAGTTAAGGTGGGAGGCACACGCGAACACACGGCAGAAAAGGCTACGGTGAAAATAATTCGCGTGTAAATATAGAATGAGAAAAACAGGAAGGAGTGAGGGGAGCAAACAAAAAAAGGTAGCTCAAAGCTGTACAAAACCACTGAAGACTAGAAAATGCATAAATTATTGAGTACGCTACATTGTCATGTTGTTCATTTTCAATGCATTTCCTACGTTTCTATAAACACAATAAGTCAAAAATATCTTTTCAGTAGATAGGGACAGTCAAAAAAACTTTTTTTTTAGGTGTTAAAATATTTAATGTCATATTCTTCTGGCCTTAAAGTACATATATATATTGATTTTCATTTCAAAAAGTAATATTTATTTTGAATAAAAAAACATTGGTACAGCTCTGTCGAATTTATCTATCCAATAACCTTTTATATATTATAGATAAATCCAATTCTTAATTCAATAAATTATGCCAGTTAAAGCACGTACATTTTCTCAATTTACATAATGATAGACATAGAAAAGACTATTAGTAATATATTTACTCTTTTAAATTTAGTTTATCTCGGTGGATCGTTACATTAATCTCAAGGTCAGTAGCTCTATTATGATGATTACGAATATGTATACACAAACACGCAATTGATTGTTAATACATTGAATACCCAAATAATCTTTAATGCCACATTTAAATGCTAAAGTGTGTTTACTCTTAAAATACCAATAATTAAACTTCCAATTTGTCCTGCCTTTTCTAATACAATAAGAATCTCACAATGACAGTTACTCAATTTAAAAATAATTTGAGAGAAGAAAGCAGGGCTGTGG
Organism: Plectrocnemia conspersa; assembly: GCF_051122295.1. NCBI lineage: Eukaryota > Metazoa > Arthropoda > Insecta > Trichoptera > Polycentropodidae > Plectrocnemia > Plectrocnemia conspersa. The sequence continues at coordinate 15,069,432 of NW_028277172.1, forward strand.
AGTCGGAGTCGGAGTCGGAGTTGGAGTCGTGGAGTCGTGGTGTTTTGGCCGGAGTTGGAGTCGGAGTCGGAGTCGTGAAAAATGAGCGACTCCGACCATTTTTTTAAATTATGAAATTTATGAATTTTTAATTGCGTAATAATGAATGTGTATAGCGTATGAAAATTGAACGTGTAGAAGAACACCAAAAATACCTGATGAAATTAAACTTTTTTGAGTCGGAGTTGAAATCGGAGTCGGAGTCGGAGTGGAGTCGTGTTGTTAGTAAATATCGGAATCGGAGTCGGAGTCGGAGTCGTGTTTTTTTTTAACGACTCCACAGCCCTGGAAGAAAGATTATATTATAGTAAAGTTTGTATCGCAATCCAAGTAAATCGCAATTGGCCCTAAAAGTTGGTAGCCATATTATGCTGTTAATAACTATACAATGGAACGCAACTGCTTAAACAAACGGCTTGAGCAACAGTCCCGACTGGCACATTTAATGGCGAGTATTTATGTTTATACCTAGAATCCTGACAATTTGTCATCTCACTTCAAATAATTTAAATTCACAATTCACTTTGCTTTCGCCATTTATAATAAGTGAGTCACAAAGACTGTAGCTTAATATGAGTGAGAGATTAATGATTTTCTTGTCATCAATTTGTTATCACAATCCATCGAACCAAGTGGATTACTATATCACAAATTGACCTTATAAGCTGCAACTTTGTATATATATATATGAATATGTATATGTATATACATATTTTTTATCAATATTGGCTACGGATGCCATCGCGATCTTATTTTTATGTGAGCGTCTGACGCTTCGAAGAGCCCGTCACTCTTCATCCTCGGAGACTAACTGCCGCTCTCGTCCTCGACCTGGTCATGTTGCCACCTTTTTTGAATTATCACTATTTTTAATTTATTATTTTTATCAATTATATTTTGGAAATATTGTTAATTTGTGTTTTTTGTTTACCGGTTTCTCCCTGCTCAGAATTGCAATCATTTTTCCGTCGTCTCTTTTGTTCAAGGAAGATGCTTTGTTGATGTATACTCAACCGCTTCCCGTTTAGTCCGAACAAAAAGATTTTTATCTTGGCCAAAGTCTTGATGGAAGAGAAGTTGATTATGTGGTCATCATTAAGCGCAGTGCCAAATTCGCATCGCCTATTTTTACCGCTTTTTGTGTTCGGAAGCTCTTTGTGCCATTCGATTTGTTTGTCGTATATATGATTTATTATAATCTGCACAGAATATTTCATAAATGCCTTGGGAGTCATTTTTAATTGAGTCTTTTCTATTCGGCAGGAGCAAATTTTCCACTTGAATGCAAAATGGTTCTGATTTTTTCTCTTCCCTTCCAATTTTTTCGAAACTCCCCTTACATACGAAATGCGTGCATGTCCAATGTAGTTATATGTATCCATTTTTTCATAGTTTTACTTTCTATTTTTTTGTATGCATTACCCTCGAGGACTTTATCAACAATTCTGAACTCTTGAGTTATATTTTCTGCATCTGACAGTTTTTCTGCTCTGTCAAAAAGCGATGCAATCACCGATCTCAGTTGTGCAGGGTGATGATAGATTTCTATTAGTATGAGTGATTTTCCTAATAACTTATCTGAGTGTTAAGTGTATATCTAAGAAAGGGATAGATTTTTCTTTTTCTAGTTCTATAGTAAATTTTATGTATATTCTCCCTTCCGTGTTACAAACACGTCATCTACGTATCGCAACCAAATCTTCGGACTTGGCTGTTTCCAGCGCTTCGATTTCATCCATAAAAAGATTGGGTACGGTCTATGACAGTAGTGAGCCCATAGCTCTACGTTTATAAAATTCTCCATTGTACAAAAAATACGTAGATTTGAGGCAGTTCAATGAGGCATGTTATGTGTTTTTGTAGTTTATATTTTTTACAATCCCCTATACTGTCTCTCTGTAAATATGTAAATAGTGCCATTAATGGTTTCAATTTCTGTCATGTCAGGAAATTCGGATTGATTATCGAGTATAATTATTAAAATATATATCACTAACTTACAGATTTGTTTAGTCTTGGGTTCTATCGTTTTCTTAGTCGTTGTTAATTGTGTTTACCTCGTTGTAATGTGTTGGACGCTTATCGTGTTTAAATTTAACATTAACAATAAATAAATTTATATAAAAATACTGTATGAATATTTTGACAAGCATAGAATACGCACATACGCAAGATTTCATATTATTTTACACATGCCTTCAAATTTTCACTTCGCGTCATTTTTTATATAAGTTATTTTATATGAATATTTGCTTGTCTAAAAATACAAACAATACAATATATGTTTATATATGAATATATATCCTTCTTCTTGTTTTGCGTGAAATTGCAATGTGAATCTTTAAAGCCTTATATATGTGTATACCAAGAAAATTACGTATTAAAGCAACTATTATATTATAACTCAAGGAAACTATATACTAGGTTCAAGGTTGCTTATGTAAGAACTGGAATATTCGAGAGCTTTTAAATTGCTTAACTAAAGGTTGTACCGCAAATGTTATTGTGGTTATACAGGAGGCATGAAATAGTAAAAATGGCAACCAAGCATCGAGTCGAACGTATCGAACGGTTGCCACAAACACAGCTGAAAAATGAAACACCACCACCGCTCGGGAGCCTTGGGCTTTGCTCGCACTTAGAGGTCTGGTTTTGGTAACCAGTATTTATAACCTGATACCAGCCCGCCGGGTATTAATACTCGCAGGAGTCCTGCGTCGGTTGCTGTGTAAACGGAACATTTATTTGAGTTGTATGTGTGTTTATGACAAAGATAAATAGATAGAAGCATATGGAACTAAATGCGAATTGAAGATTCTGGTAGATGAGTTTTTAGGCTTATTTAATTAACACAGCCATTCTTATTTGCTTGGTCTTGATATCTACAGCTCCTGAATCAGCAGTTTGATGCCTTAATATTTTATATTTTTTTCTTATCTGTACCAAAAGTTGACCCAGCACTCTTCCGAGTTCGACTTTAGACACTGTAAAGTTCGCACACTGCCATGAATTCCAAATCGATACTTTCCAGCGGCCGTGGTGGGTGTTGCCTCCATCGCCACGCCGACAAACCTCCTACCCACCCAGAGCGAACAGCTGAGAGAGGGGTTAACAGCGCAAAAAGTTTCCCCGTAAATTCGGATTCAGCTGAGCTTACTAGAGCGACGTGCCCTGAACTTCCCGAGTGTCTATACCGGGTGGTATCGATCGGCCGCAAGTCCACCATGACACCGGGCGGATCGATAGCAATTTTTGATAGCAACTTCATTCATCAGGTTTTGGGTGTTTACAAGATACATTTCCTTAATTTTGTAAATATGCAAAATATACAAGTATTAGGGGACAACTCCACAAACTCATATATTGAGATAATTTACTGTTTATGACTGTTTAAGAAGATCAATTAAGAAATAATTAAGAGCATGGGTCTTGTCACTGTCTGTAAATAAAGGGTGGGAGTACGGAATTCACGCGTTTCGTGTTGAATTTGCCTGTAATTCGTCAAGATATCCATCTGACATAAGGTAAATGATATCCATAAACTTATTATTATCATTACTATTCAAAATTTGAGAAATATTTTAATGCAATAAAAATTAATCTAATTTATCGTATCTTGAGATCGGAATTATTGATTAATATTGAATATATAATACCGATCACAAATTAGATTTTACTAATCTTAGCGATAAGTATTGTGACGAATAATTTAAATAAGTCGAGCTAGGTCGACCATAGTAGCATATATTACTGTTGATTTATCAACATTGATTTCAGTTCATTTTGTTTACTTTGCTGTAACGCATTTGGCTTACGCCTGTCATGTTGCAATAGAAGATGTACAACAAATAAATACAAATTTATATCGCATGGTTTTCATGCGAGATACTATTTTTCATATATTTGTTATAAATAATGGTTGTTTATTTTGGATTTTAAGGCCGAAGGGTGTGACTTTTCAGATATACGCCGGTAAAGCTGAAATCAGAATATTTTCAGAAATATATATAGCTTACCATATACACATAAAGAGTAATGTAGATGTCAGTATTATGCGGTGGAGTTGAACAGTAAGTCTTCGCTGGTGTATCGAATGGCAATCGTTCTTTCAGATGTATTTGTTAGTTTTCTCGTGGTTTGCATCAACTAGTGATGCGAAGAAATCGTGATCTTGTCATAATTTCTCGATTTTATTAAGTGTAAGTACATGAATCCCTGACTAAAATAATTGGAAAATAATCGCGTTATCTTCCACACCCTAAAATGTTGACACCTATCAGAAAACGCTGCTCTAGATGTGAATATTATGGCGTGCCAAAAGAACAATGGCAATTTATATTGAATGAATCATCTTCGGAGTGACTCATATGAAAGGTTGAATTTAATTGGCTGCGGTAATGAGTGATTGATAATAGCTTTTCAAATTTTGTGGTTATTGTGCAATTTTGGGTGTCCCGCACTATTTCTATATTCATTGTTAATGCTAATTTTTAATTGTTTGGTACAGCTCTTTTTTGTTACTTTAGGTAGTTTATTATTGTATTGTTAAAAGTAATTTATTATTTTTAGGCTCTCTAAATTAACCATTAACCCCTCTCACCCACTCTCAAATATAAATCGAGTAATTAAAATTATTATATTTTTGGCCTGAATATGTTTAAATATGTATTGATTATATCAGATGCTTTTGGCTCTTATGTGTCAGCTCAAAACCTTTTTAATAAAAACACAGATAAATTATAATTTCGTTAAAATTGAGTCGAAAACTGTTGCCTATTTTTATTCGTCTATTTGAGAGACGATAAAACAATTTAAATCAGTGAGTTATCTTCGGGTTTGAAGAAGTGACATACTTTAGATATACGCGTAGACGTGACTATAGAGATTTGTATCCCAGAATATATTGCAGGAATTTTGTGATAAATAAAAACTGTGATACTATTGTTATTCAACTCAATTAAAATTTAAAAGTAGCTAAAAATCTGCACTTAATGTGTTTTTAAGACAATATGAATTTAAAATATTATACAAACATTCTGCATTGGCCTAATAACAATCATCGCCAGATAAGGTCGCCTAATCGACCTCTTCCTCACAGCTGACTATGTCCCGGAGACCTTGTTCCTAGAACTAATAAAAATAGAACTCACGCTCTCTTCGCTTGAATGAAAATAATACTAACAATAACAAACAATACTATGATAGCACAGTGACGCGTATCGCCTTCACAAACCCAAATCTGGTGGTTACAATTGCGGGGGCGTATTGTGTCAATACTTGGGGGTATTAAACTTTGATTTTTACAACTGCTTATATAGTCAACATACTCGGAAAATATTACACAAGGTCCGGAAGCTTATTTTCCGATTGACTCATTTTTCTGAAATACTTATTTATCCATCATGAAGGACACTTAAATTATTTTTCCTGTTTATAAAGTCAGTTTCTTCTTTTACACATGATAAACGAATCACTGAAAATTCTCGCGTTTGGTGAGATTATTACATCACGTAAACGTCATTGTTATTAACTTATTAAAAATATTCGCTTCCATTTTAATTAGCCTCGTATCTTTACATTTCAAGTACCGTTCATATATAATTAAAACCGAAAGCATATCTACTTAAACTTTATTAATTCCAAGTTTTGTTTGTCCACAGGTTCAATCCACGCCGCCCGTGAAACTGAGTTCAAACCATTACCATAATATAAGCTAGAAGTTAAACAAAATGCATATCGAAGTACAAGTGGCGCTCAACTTCGTAATATCGTACCTGTACAATAAGCTCCCCAGACGCCGAGTGAACATCTTCGGTGAGGAACTAGAGAAAGCACTCAAGGACAAGTTCCGAGGTCACTGGTACCCGGAGACCCCGTTCAAGGGGTCCGCATTTCGATGCCTCAAGACGGGAGAGCCTTTGGACTCCGTGCTGCAGCGGGCCTCCAAAGAGTCAGGCGTTCCGGTCAGAGACGTCCTGGAGAATCTTCCGCCAGAGTTGGCCGTGTGGGTCGATCCGGGAGAGGTCAGCTACAGAATAGGTGAAAAGGGTGTGGTGAAGGTGTTGTTCAGCGAGGAACAGCAGGAGGACAGGTGCGCGGATCGTGAAGTGACGAGAACCTTCAACCCGGAAGCGCAATGCTTCCGTCCCATAGAGGCGGTCAGCGGTGGACTGGGAGCTCTAAGTCTGTCCCCTAGAGCTTCGGCGTCTTTGGGAGGTTCTCCGGCTCCCGTTCCTCCGCCGGCGCCGCCAGTGGCGCTGGCCTTCCGAGGATCTCCAGGACCAGCTCCGCCGCCGTTCCTGCCGAGAGCCACGCAACCGCTCACCTTCACTACGGCAACGTTCGCACAGACCAAGTTCGGCAGCACCAAATTGAAAACCACCAGCAAACGTGCTAACAGGTACATTTATCAATAATTTAATCAATACTAAAATAGATTGCCATTCAACGCCTAATACACTTGGCAAAGTTCAATGAAAAAAATGATGCCAAGATTCAGACTTCCTTTAGCAAAATATTTTCGTTCAATAATGAAATAATGGATAGCCAGAAGTTATCCAAAACTCTAAGAATTACTTTCTTAATCTCAGACGTAAAAAAATATAACTAAAGAATCGAACAATTTTCTGCAAAGTTCGTCGTTTTCTAACGCTATAGCTTTGACTAAATACTCAAATATAATGTTATATTCGTTGTTTAAAGCTAGGTTTTGAACTTATAATTATGATTTTTTTTAATTGAAGAAGAACAATTTTTAGCATGAAATCGCTACATAAAAATACATGTCTACTAATTTCTACTAATTTCAAAATGATCATTAGTATTTTTTCTGGCAAGAATATTTTTTTTTATTCTAATCAATTTTTTATATCTTAGTTTTCACTATAATAAAGTTGCTGTGATTAAAAAATCATAAAACTGACCGCAAGAATAAGATATATTTCAATTATTCTGGTTAATAAATGTGAGCCTATTTTATATATTATTATTTTTTTATCATATTTTTATTTTAAGTTAAAAACGTTTTTAAACTATCTACTTTCAGTTTTTTCAAGATCGATTCCTTAGAAAAGTTAGATTAAAATCTGACTAAAACTCGTGTAAACAGAATCGTTGTATATTAGATATATTCAGTAGATTTCGATAGAAATAATTTATATTTTAACTTAAGATATTACTGTGATAATTAAAATAACAGGTTCTATTTATATTAAATCTTTCATTGCAACATGAATTATAACGAGGTAAATTACAATTAACTACTAAGTAAATAGTGAGACATCTACTCACCATAAACGACCTAGTTCTATTTTATTTTACTTATTAATCACTTATTGTTAGATTAGGAAAATCTAGGAAAAACTATTTGGATTTATGATTATTAATAATTAATTATTTCAATCTCCCAGACACATTTGAAATTTAAAAACACTATGATCCATGTGAAATTCGAGCCCAGGTCTTACAGGTAATAGTCACTGACTTACACCACTCGTCTATCGTGCTGGTAATTAATTTGTGACATGATACATTTTCTATTGCTATCGAAATCAACATTTTAGAAATAACTAATGACAATTTTGTATAATATTTTTTACACATAGTCATATTAAATATTATTAAAAATATATTTTTAATTCATGAAAGAAAATATGACTATCAGAATAAAAACAAAACTAAAAAAATACATCAGCGCTCAAAAATAATGTATTTATTTAATCATTGTAACAAAAAGATGAAAAATTGATGTACAGTATGTACATAAAAAAGGCATGTATTTTGAGCATCTATTTTTTTCTAATTTTTGTGAAAAAAACGCGAATTTTAGCATCCATTATAAATTGTAGAATATATTTAGCATTAATCATAAATTTGATCAAAATACGTGTCTCTAAATATTAGTGAGTGATGTATCCACTATAAAATTTTTATGATATGATGTTTTAAATACATAATATTATATGAATTTATCATCTCAATTATAGTTTTTTTGATTTGTTTAGATATCCGTACTTATCTTTTTTTTTGTTTAACACATTATATGAGACTGTTTACAGTCTTTAGCGAGCCATTCTTTGAAAACAAGTCGTGCGCCTACTGTGCGTTAACGAGAAACAAAGATTTGCGTCATTTAGGCATAACAAAATTTCCAGATGAGCAACATGAACTAAAACAATTCACTTTCACCGATGATATAATAATACATTCTTAGAACAACTAGAGTATAGATCTTCCAAATCTCTATCGATTGCTAATCGCTCACTTATTACTTTTCAGAATGTCTCCCACTGAATTCTCCAACTACATCAAACAACGAGCCCTTCAGCAGCAGCAGAACAGCGGAAGAGCGCTGTCTCCAGCCGAAGCACCATGCTACTTCCCAGGAGCGCCTTTCCCGCCGCCGTACGGAGGGGTCCGGTTCAACGAGAACCGCGAAGCAGGCCCCGGAGCGGTGGGGAGCGCGGGGACGCGGTTCCCCGGCGGGCCACCGCAGACTGCGCCCCCGTCTGATAGGGCGTGGGCGCCTCCGACGGACCTCGCGCCCCGTTACCAACCCCTTCTGCTGGCCAACTAAACGCAGCGTTCGCCATCGCCGATGTTCTCGCATCCCTTCTGATGGAAATGTGTCATTTATTTTTTCACCGGCTTTCACTAGTGCATACATACATAAAAAAATATATACATATATGATGTAACATTTTAGATATATAAAGAACAAAAAGGATTCACATACAGAATGAAGCGTCTACATCGGTGGTAGATAGTACTAAAAAAGATAAATAAACTAATTTGTATTTGTTCAATATCAGATAGTTAGAGGATCTAATAATATGCGTTACCTTCCATACCTCTCGTTATTGGAATTCGTCAATTTTGTAGGGCGAAACATATTTTTTATCTCACTTATCACTAGTATCTCACTCTTGTTTTTTCGACAATAATCCTTTCGTCTTCTTTGTCGATGCATCATTGATGAAGATCTTGACCCAAAGTCACTTCATTATGATTACTGCAGCCTTTTTTTGTCCTTTCAGTGAAGAGCTACCCACAATTCTTTACATATTGAGCATCTCTCAACTGGCTGTTTTGATGACTTCTGAGAGTGGTATGGTTTAGTGGAAAATTCACAACCTCTTCTACATATTTGAAGGACTAGATAATTTTACTTGTACAATACACATTGCGGACAACCATACTAGAATTCCCAACTCCACTTTAGTTATGATATGTCTTTTGCAGCATCAACCCATATACTTCAAGTTTATGTCTGGTTAATGACTCTCCAATAACTACATCCGGCATCCCACTCATTATTACGTGACACATAACATTAACAGTTGTTTCACAATGGTGTTTAATAAAATAATACTCTTGCAACTTCCTGATATTGAATAAGTGACAAAATGATATGTTATGATTAATTCTTTGTACATATGATGGAAATGATGGAATAAGATCCCCGCCGGCGCAGAGTGACTCTAGTCGGGGTTGTTTATCCCGCGCGCATATCACAGGCTCTGCCCGGAACGCGACCGGTCCGGTTCCGGTCCGGGGCCGCGACCCTAGTTTAATATTCGTAGCTTTAGGGTGCACCGGAGGGCGCCAGCGACCCTCCCACAAACACCTAAACTTTTTGTATTTAGATTGTACGGATTTCTTTATTATGATTATATATATTTTATTTTTTCACAGATTTTTTTTATTTTTAATATATTATTATTATATTAATAATTAATACGCGACGATACCATTCAAATGGTGTAATTTTTTATTCCGTAAATATATGAAATTTTTAATTTTGTTACAATTTTGTTATTTTTATTTATTTCTCAACACACGCCCTAAAAACCTCAACTTTTTAAAACACATCCTTCTCGATTCTAATCCTATAATTTTACACATATTTATAAATGAGTTTGTATATTTTTTCCATTGCGTGACTTGTGGCTTTTCTGTGTCATCTGAGACAGTTTATTGTTCATATGTTATGCTACATGTTTTTTCCAGATACATTAAGGACTAATAATCCATATGTTAAATTAAACTAGTCAAGAATGTAACGCCATATATACTATTTTTACACGACTACGCGGCAGATTCGATATATTACGTCCATGTGATCAAACTGATCGATAAACGTTGGTGCGTACCGCCAATCGTCGTCGTTATTTATTTTAAATAATTTGTTACAATATCTATTTGTATGCGCTGACTGTTACACGTCGCACTGTTGCGCATTAGTGCTTGCTAGTATATCCGTGGTGAGCGTGAATAAGTTGACAACTCGATATGTATGAAATTGGTATGTCTATGCTGTGAATAAATAATTTTGTTTCGATTCACCAATGATTTTTTAAACAACCTTAAACATCGTTTCATAAATGTATTTTGCACAAAATCTCAACCTATATTTTTGAATTGTCAACTTATTCACACATATTACGTATACAATATTTCAAACCAGCAAAACTGTGTTTTAAGATGGAAAAAATACTATAACTCATTTATAAATATTGAATACATTATACATACACACAACATGTGCATATACAATATGTAGAGAGAGAAAATAAACTACTACATTAAACCCTGATACTGATATCTGAAACAAAGTCAGTATTTATTCGTGGGTGCTTATGTTTTATGGCATCTTAGTTGATCGTTTGCGAAGGGATAGTATCTATTATTAAATGAAACCTTCTAAAAAGCGTCGCAACGACGACCAAATCTATCTAAAGTCTACTTCGTTACCTTGAAAAGGTCGGATTCTGCAGTCCAGCGTTCAAAGTTCGAACGGCGAGGATTCGACGAGCTTGCTAATAAAACGAGACTTAATTAGGGATTATGCACATTCAGTTGGCATTGAATTGTATATTGCGTTTGTTGCAAAAGACCCACTCCCACTCCCACCTCCACTCCAGCTCAAAACTCATTTTTTGTATTAATATATCTAACATATATAAAATAAGTTAATTTAATAAAATTAAGATCAGCGTTTCAATTATTGGAATATTCGATATTATTAATATAAATAATTATTATTAAAAAAAATATAAATAAATAATTAACTACTTGATCAACGTTATTTTTTTACTGTGTAAAAATATTTTTGTGGCGACTTGTAGTGTTTTTCACTGAATTTGAAAAAATAAAATACAAAAATAAACGCTTTAACGTTACTAAATATATATTAACTAATATTTCTTATTAAAATATTTTAAAAAAATGACTAAAACCAACGTGTCATTTTGACGTGTGTCACTTCGACGTACCTGAATCGTCCGCATAATCCCTGTCTCTCCAAAAAACATTTTGGTGTAGTATTTCCTTTCTTATATATTATTTCCAATTAAATTAATTTATAATAATAAAAAAATAATATAAAATATATTGATGTCGTACGAACATTTTTGATTCTCTCGTATACCTAGTGGCTAAAGCAAATATATTTTTTCATATTTTTAACGTAATTTTTAGACACTAAGTGTCGAATTTTGTATATTGTGTCTGGATCACGTGCAAAATTCCAAAATAAATAAATATTATAAAATAATCCAGAATAAAATTGTACGCAATAAATGTACCTTCTCATTAGTAATCAGTGTTATATATTATTATATTAATAAATATATTATATGGAACGTATTTAAAGTAACGTTATCGATTTTAAGGGTATATAGTGTCGTAAGTTTCGATAAAGCTACATCAGGATTTTCTGGGAGGGGCAGAACCGAACGAGCGGGGCTCTGCCCCGATATGGGGATTCGCCCCTCTCCGCGACGGCAGCTTGATGCGAGGAGCGAATCCCCTAAAGTCGATTCGATGATCTCGTTTTGTATACTTAATCTTGAAACGCACTGGCTGTGGTGGCGGAGCGTAGCGAGTCACCGATGTAATACGGAATGACCCGGAACATCACCGATTCACATATTTAGTGATGATCTGGGTTTGTGTTTGTATTTGTGATATTATTTTTAATACAGACATGAAATTGATTTTTCAAAGCATTGTCCAAATGTATGTATTATATATGTATGTGCGACCATTTTATTGTATCGATAGCTTAGTTCTAAACCAACATATATATATTTTTTAATAATTTTGATTTAAAATATCCACTTCCTTCAATTTAAATGAGAATAAGAGAAGAATTTGGGGCAAGAAAACATTAACACATAATTGCCGATGGTACTACTTGTGTACCACATAAGTGTAATTTATTATCTGGAAAATTAAAAAAATACATGTATAGTAATGCGATGATTATAATAAATAAAACGAAAAGAAGCGATAAGATAATAATCTCGACAACCGTACTTCGAGAATAATAAACCAATATTGCCCTGTGTACTTCCATATACCGGTACCGTCTCAGGGAGATCGACCAATTACAGGGCAGAAAATTCAGAGTTACGATGTTTTTGTGTATTGACTGTTGAAAATAAATATACTAGTAGTAGTAAAACGGGCATGAGTGGATCATCTATCTAGCTGTAGAGGTCTATCTCGTAAAACTATCAGACATAATATAATTGCTAGATTACTAACTTTTTTGCATACATTACAAAAAATAGCAATTTTACGAGAGTTATAAAAGGGACCTTATGATTTTATCAACCTGTATAGTGATAATCGACAAAAGCATAGTTTATATTTATTTAGACATTTTCAAATTGTATTTTTATAATTTATAACAAAAATAAAAAGTTCATGGTGGTTAAAAACAGATTGATATGCTATTTTATATAATTTAATTTTTAGCCCTTTCATTGCCAAGTCATTTTGGCATGCAATCTAAATATAAAAAATATATACTAAGTATATATCATATATTCGGGAGAAATCCGATGATTTAATTTTAGCAACCAATGAGTTTTTGATTAAAAAACTACAGATCAGTCATTGTGTAAAGTTATTATGTTCAATGATTATATTGCATTTAAAATCACATAATCGCCCCACATTTTTATACACGCGCTATCGAATATATTAAAATTAATGAAAAATGTCGATTTTTCCAAAATTCGTTAGTTTTAAAAAATCATAATATGTCATTGTAAAGAAACCGAAATTAATTCGCTTTATTTAGGCCGTAAAAACTAAGCCCCCGCGGGCGGGCAAATGGCGATGAATGGGTTAAGAAAGCGAACGTTATTTTTATTAAGGTCATTTATGACATAGCCTCAAATATAACTATGTCAATTTTAAAACATTTTCTTACCTTGTGATCTCGTATGTGACATCCTGTATTATAAATCACGGTATCTGATTATAAAATAAATTATATGTGGTGTTAGAACTAAGTTAACGAACTCTGTAATTAACATTTTGGACATGTTATATTTGATTTTATTTAAAACGTGATCGAACGACAGTCCATTTGTAATGTAATGTAACGGTGTGTAAAATTTTCAGTGTAACGAACGAAGAGCAGATACCGATATCCTGAAGAAATAGTTCTCATCTAGGAACGTTTTCATAGCTTCATAATCGATATCTAAGCGATTTGAAAAGAATATTTTTTTACCTTTTTCTATATATATGATATTGTAAAGATTATTATTGTGAAAGTATTTTTTTCATTCGTGTATATTATAAAAAAATATGTTAGAATAGTATTGATCATGATATTATTTCACTATTCAGTGATGATCATTTTTGTGTGTATATGTTTTTTATTATAATTTTAAAACTACAAAAAAGAAAATCGATTGCCCTTTTTAAAATATTTTATATAAACGTAGAAGTAAACGTAAACGTAATAGATGTCATATTGTAAAATTTTGTCTTTTGAAAAAAATATTATAAATATATTAAAATAAATATTTTACTACTCTGATGAATGTGAAAAGTTTATACTTTATACTCTATGAATGTAAAATTACATACCCAAAGGGCAATTATATAATTCAAAACTCATCGTTATTTTTACATAACATATAATATATTTATATACGTGTAAAATTTGTATTTGAATTACGCTTATGGAGAGTTTAGTGTAATCGTATCACTTAATTTTAGTGTAATTTATATTTAACACAGAACGTTTTAGTTGTACGTCTTCTTAGAGAAAAAAATCCTCGGAACGTTTCAAATTCTGTGATGAATCATAGAATGTTTACGACGCGCAAAAAACGCAATAAATAGCATTTAACTGATTGTTTTATAGTTAATTTTTTGATAATGTAAAACACAGAGATGTACGTTGACTCACAAATTTCGTTGCTTCCCATTATCTAATTTAAAATTAAATTTCTTTAGAAGTTCACTCTTTTACTAGTGTTGACGAGATAGTTTGTACTTAGACAATATACGGAAAAATCATTAAAAATAAATAAAAAAAATACATAGTCTAATGTGTTTTCGTTTTTAAATAAATAAAAATTGTGAATACATAAAAACAGAATGTTGTTCCGTAAGCACGATCCGCTTAATAACATTATTATACGTATATTTAGACAAATTAGACAAGACGTTTTAATGAAATCTCTGTGTGAATCAATAGATAATTTTGCATAGGTCCGCTTTGTTAAAGCAAATTTTTTAAAATGTGTTATTATTACAAAATATTTTTCCAAAAAAAAGTAATAATTAATAAATAAAACATTTCTTGGTGTATGTAGCTAGGAATTAAAAAAATAGTAATATTCATATGTATCACTTTATTATGTGAATGATATAAAAAAGAAAAATATACTCTCCTCTTAAGAGATAGTAAGATATATATTATATATAAAATACATCTATATTTATATATTCAGATATAAAAAAAGTATTTTCATTGTAGCGTTTATAATTCGCGCAAATTACTATTAAAGGTGCGCTCTAACTTTCTAGATGTTACCCCCACCCCTACTTCGAATCAAGATGATCACAAAAATAAAATAAATAAAAATAAATCAGCGTCGAAAATTTTTAAAATTTTTAAATCTGCTGATGGTCATCTGTAGATGAAATGTTATTTAATTTTATATAATTATATACATAGATTATAATTCATTATTGTATTATTATTATATGATTATTACTACGATGAGTATATCAAATACGTAGGATTAAAATTTGGGTGGTTATATATATTTAATATATATGAAAAAATGAATTTATATAGTGAGAACGGACTTCCCATCCCGTTTATATTAAATTAAAAAATAGTCTATAATTTTTCATATTGTTGTACGAAAATTTTTAAGTTTATATTAAAATGTTTTGTGCATTCATAAAGTGTGTTTTTTCAATGATGACGTCCGAGATTTTTAAAATAAAAATGAAAATTAAATTTAAAAAAAAACAATAAAAAACGATGTATGTTATATATACATTTTATTTTTAATAATAATAATAATTAATATATAATAACAAGAAAACATTATTTAACCTTCCTGTTTTCATCACTATCATAATTTTTAACAAATAGTAAATAATAATACTTCAGGAACTATTTTTATTTAAAAATACGCAATTCAAATTCAGGTAAGTTAAGCTTTATACGCCAGAAAAAAATACAACTCAAACTCTCATGTGAATGTGTATTTTTACAATCGTAATACATCACAGAATTTATATAAAGTTTATCCCAAATGGTAATAATAATAAAAAATACTATACAATATATTTTTTATTATTCAATAATTACATTAACCTAAGAATAATTAATGAGAAAGAATGTTTTTTTATTTAAAAAAAAAAGATAAATAAATAAACAGATTAAGTATCCCTGTAAACCTGATGATGCTAAAAACTAAATACAGCAATTACAAAACTATTGTAGCCGTATTTTAAAAAATGTCATTAAACTAAAAATTATTAAAGCTAATAAAGACAAACATTAATTTTAGATATACACTGTATATGTAAGAATATAAATGAAGACTAGAATCCGCATCCTCGATGCTATAAAACTGCTCCATTAATATATTTGTAGAAGTATTAACAATAACATATTTGGAGACATGTATTTTGCAATATTGAAATTAATTAACATATTAAATTGTGTGTATTAGTAGCATCAAAGATACGGACTCAAATGATACAAAAATTAACTCAAATTATTTTTTTAA
Organism: Plectrocnemia conspersa; assembly: GCF_051122295.1. NCBI lineage: Eukaryota > Metazoa > Arthropoda > Insecta > Trichoptera > Polycentropodidae > Plectrocnemia > Plectrocnemia conspersa. The sequence continues at coordinate 15,085,532 of NW_028277172.1, forward strand.
GAAAATCAATAAAAATATTACAGTTAGCCTACAAGTTAATTTATATTGAATTTAAAACGTAAATTGCGTACATTAAAAAAAGTACTTTTTGTACTAAAGTAATATTTTAAAAAAAGTAAAAAATGGTAACATAGCTCAAGAAATGTGCATCGAAATTAAAACTTACATGATAAAAATCAATAAATATTTTATATAAAAATAAAAATTAAAAAAGAAAAAACAATACACAACTTGGAATGATACTGACGACCGACACAGAGTACTAGTGATTACGATAGATTTAACGCTATGCTGTGCCATATCAATAAAATTTAAAAAACAAACATTAAACTACATATCGTTTTATGTATACACACAACATTGATTTACATACAAATAAAAAAATGGATTGGCAAAGACGCGTGTGCCTACATTCATAATCATTACATTACAAAAATTAGTACTTTTGGCATTCGACATTAAAACACTAAACTATTCACATTATTATATATAATACATCAGTCAAATCGATTTTTACAGCTTAACTACTGTGGACCAGTTCTATGTGTTTTTGTAGACTCTTCTTGTTCATGTAGAGACGATTGCACTTGTTGCACGGAATTATCGTGTGGCTCTTGTCGGAGTGGCGTGTCTTCGTATGCGCCATCAAGTTCTGATTCTGCGAGAAGTATAATCCGCAAAATGTGCACTGATAATGAGAATGACTCAAGACTTGCATCTCAGTATCGAATTCATCTTCGCATAATCCACATTTATATTCCTTGACAACGCCTTGTTTAATAGTCCTGTCGTCGCTTCTAGGAGCTTGCGGTCTCTGTACGCTTCCACCGTGGTACTTCAATCTATGCCGTCTCAACGATTTAGATGAAGTATGCTGCATATTACAAATCTCGCATCTATAAATCGGTGGTTTAATATCGGGAATATCTTCATCCATATCATCGTCATCGTCGCTCTCGTCCATGTCCGGCGGTTCCGATATATTGCCAGTATCGTGCTTCCTCATGTGAACGAGAAGAGTCGATTTTCTAGTAAAGCTCTTCTTACATATGGGGCATACTACGTTGCTATGCTTATGCACTTCTTCAATGTGCCGCTGATAAGCAGCCTTCTTCGTAAACGTCTTAGCGCAGGGCTCACAATATCGCTCTTCTTTAATAGCTAATTGACGTACAATAGGATCAACTTGAGATATCACACTCTGAACTGGTGTTATCGATACATCTTCGTTATCTTTTCTCTTCTTCAGCAGTGTGACCTGCACATCCGGAGGCAGCTTCCTCTTAATATGCAATGGTGATATTTCTTTTTGTGCCGGCGCTTTTAATCGCAACGACTCAATTACCTCATGTTTGCTGACTTTATTAGTAACTTTATTCTGAGGCATCCATAAGCCAGAATTGCTGAACGCCGCTCTTCCATCCGGCGATCGGAGATGCCAGCCCCTGTGACTCTTCAACGCCGATATTGACGTATAACTCTTATTGCAGATTTCGCATTCGTATGTTTCAGCGATAGGAGTGCGCTGAAGGCATGTGTGATTCTGTAAAGTTACGGCTTCGTGGAAATTTTTTCCGCAAGTATCACATGGATATTTGACTTCTCTGCGATGGTTCTGATGGTGAGGTACGTCATCTTCATCGCTTGAATTCTGCATTCTGTGCGCCGATAGTTTTTTCTGCGATTTGCCATTAAGTATTACTGTATCTTTAACTTGATTCTCCAAATGATCTGACGATGAGTTTGATTGGTTTCTATTGCTGTGCATCATTTTCCTATGACGATAATACGCTCTCTTATCGTTGAAAACTATCTTACATATGGTGCAGCTGGTAGGTAAGGGTATTAAACGAGCATTTTCCTTCTCTTTGACCGGTTCAGTCTTTATCTCCGTCTTTATGGGCAGGTCTTGCTGCGGATTCATCACGCCATGTTTGACTCGCTTATGCTTCCAAATGCTACTCTTAACAGCGAACCGTTTATCACACAGGTCACACTGATAAAGCAAGGCACCTTCGGATCCACTATTCTCTGGTTGATCGTACATAGCAGCAAAACTATCAAATTGCGGAATGGAAAGGCGTTGATCGTCATTTGTGTAATCTTCTTCTTCTGTGGACACGTTTCTAAGATTAGAAACTTCTTTCGTCTTATTCACGACTTCGGGATGTAGCATCTTTTTGTGTTTCCAAATGTTCTTCTTATGCAAAAATCCTTTCCCGCATATATCACATGAATATGGAGCGGGGTCGACGTGTCGGATGACTTTATTGTTCTGGGATTGAATACGCACCGCTTTGTTCTGGTGCGGTGAATCAGACATCGATCGTTTTATTTCTCCGGCTCGGCGATTAGTAGTCGGAACCTTAGCATGGATCCGCATATGATTTGAAAACGCTTGCCTACTCTTAAACGATCTAATGCAAATCTCGCAATAGAATTGTGACTCATAAGACCTGTCAGGCGCCGAAGATAACCTATGATACTGTGTCATATGCTCGGCGAGATTCTGGGACGAGCTGAATGAATTCGAACAATGAGTGCATTTATAAATCTTATTTTTAAAATGAACAGCTTTATGCTCCTCCAGCTCCATCTCATCCCAGAATTTCTTTTCACACCGATCACACTCGTAAGCGACATGATGATGAACGCTTATCTGATGCTCGGTCCACAATTCCACTGACTCAAAAACTGCATCGCATTCGGTGCAAGAATAATTATAAACCGTCACTTCATCCTTATCGTTGTATTCCATATCGTCACCGTTAGGAAACTTATCATCGTGATCGATATAAATATGGTGATTTAATTCAGAGATCTGTTCAAATCTGGTGTCACAATACTGGCACAAGTGAGGTTTCTCTTCGTTGTGAACCATTTTTAAATGTTTCACCAAATTATGGTAATTAGATAGATTCTTAGCGCATATAGGACAATTGGTCGGTCGTCCATCTGTGATACGGAATTCTTTTTCTTGATTTACAAAATCGTCAGCGTGATCGGCGATAGCGTGATCATTGAAATCTTTCATAGATTCAAACTTCGCCGAGCACATATCGCAATCAATCAACACCGTACACTCTCCGTTCCTCAAATGTTTCTTCCACAGCCTATTGTCCATAAACTTATATTTGCAATGGAAACATGTCAGCGGTTGCACTTGAGTAGCTGCACTTTCATGTGCGTCAAAAATATGTTTCATGATAAACTGCTTCAGACGATACTTTGCCGAGCATAATTTACAGACGTACGTTCTTGCATTTAAGATATCTTTATACTGAGATTTTAAATTTTCGTCAATGTTATCGATCATATCGGCGTTATCGTCAATGACCATATTGTCCGGTATACCGCCTTCTCTGTATATCAACTTCCACGTATCGTTGCAGCAGTTGTATCGCATGTGAGATAAGAGAGCGCCGATATGAGAGAAAGGTATGACGCAAGTGTAGCAAGTGTGTTTTGGAATTTTACGACCGTTCTTCTGTAAATGCTGGATGACGGCCTTCCGCCTGGGAAAGTTTTTATCACAGCATTTGCACTTCATGGTATTGATTTGTTCAATTAAATCTCTGTGTTTCTCGATAAACACTTTTTGTGCAGGCGTAATGGTGATCAACTCATTGTGAAGGCTATCGACGACGGAGGTCTCGATCCGTTCGCAAGATTCGTTATCGGACTCATCGTCGCCGCTTTCGTCTAAGTCATGACGCAATGGATTTTCATTTATTTCGATAATGGGCACTAAAGGTACTTGCATGTCATCGTCGTCCTCATCTTGACTCTCTTCTTCGCTCTCCAATTTACTATCGCAATCGGGAACTGTCGGTCTGTCGATTTCAGAAATGTTATCAACTTCTACATTATCAGCAATGGGAGGTACATCTTCGATTAGTTCAGGTTGCTGCCCGTCTATTGGTTCATCGTCATCTTCTTCTTCGATTCCGATTATTCTATTAATATCTAATTCTGAATTTATATTGACTTCCACTTCAGATCCGATGCCGCCTCTCATTCCCATTTCGTGATCGTTCTCATCGTCCGACGAATCATCTGAATAATTCTTGGGAACCGATAGAATCGTTTCGACTTGATACGATGAAATATCAGGTTCGTCGGAAGCCACAGATTCAGAACTATCGGACCGTGAATCGGAATCGGATGTTTCATTCTCCATTTTAGCAGTTAATAAAGATTTTAAAATCTCAGCTTGATTGTAGTTCGTGAGATAATCTCCCTCTTGAGAGGGCTTTCTGTAGTTGTTTTTGATTATATCGTTTTCAGTATTGGTTTTGGTTTTGAACGGGGTATTCTTTATGCAAACTGTAGAAGGATCGATAGTGTTGGTGTAGCGGTCGTAGGCGTGAGCGACGCGTTCGTGTCGACGCGCGTTGTGTGAATAGCGATAAGCTCGGCCGCAGACCAAGCAGTCCTTTGAGGCCAACTGCTCGACGGCGACGGTACGATGCCCCACGTTTTCTTTGCCGACGGCCGCCTTCTCAGCTGGCGATGCCTCATTTCCGTAATAGTTTTCTTCATCACTCTCCTAATAAAATAATTAAAAGAAAAACAGTTACTTTTTTGTACATGAACAAGCATTTCTAATGAACCGTTTTATATGGTGTACAAATGAGGTTTATTTAGTTTTTTTTTCAATCAGGAAACATTTTTAAGTTTTTTAAAATTGTTTAGTTCAGTTTAAAATTGTTTTGAAATGCAATATCAATAGCAATAATCGATTTATTCAACTTTTGGTGAGTGTGATGCTCACAACACTTGAACCATTTGAATGACTCCAAAAAAATAAGTCAATGAATTGCAAACACTGCTAAATGAAAACTTGAAAAGAAAAGAAACTTGCAAAATAGCCAGTCACTTATTATTATGTAATTAAATATAGTTGATACTGAACAAGCAGTTAAATTTATCAAATTTAAAAGTTCTTCAAAATTTAAAAGTTAAATGTGTCCATCATAAAATAGACAACAGAGCAGATAACTATAAAATTCAACACAGTACAGCCACGCACTGGCTCTTGTAATGATATAAGGTATGACAAAATTCGTCCCTCCTATTGAAAACACTTTTTACATCATGCTCGTTGTGTATGAAATACAATTACGCCTTTAGGCATTATTACCGGTTAAGAGGTTTAGAAACCGCCTCCAAAAGTTTACATGAAATGAAAAAAATATGGAAACTCAATATGTGAAAAAAAATACTAAAACTCGTTTGTACACTAATTATAATGAAAATATTATATTGTAATGTAGATAAAACGTATCTATGCTAACAAGTGTTAGTTTTTATTTATATTATATCTTACTGCGGAAAATATATAATCAAGATTATCAAATAAAATAGATCAAAATGGTTATACAAATTTATTTCATGTAAAAAATACAAAAAAGAGGAAATTATTATATAAGTAAACATTATAACATTTAACTAACACACTCAAACTAACTTAAAAGAGAAATATATTTTTTAAATCATAACAAATAACTAAATTATATTCACATCACAATATTCATACAAAAAAAAACTATAATTCACTCAATCTTCAGTTAATTGTTTTACTTTACCTTGAAAACATTATATAATATGTATTGGACTGCTACTTTATAGAACATTAAAAATCATTTATGACTGACTATTCAGTGACAAAATTTAGAATACCAAAACCAAAAATATTTGAGTGTATCATAAAAACAAATTTAAAACTTCAAAGCACAACAAATGCACAATGGCTTATAATGTTCTTTGCATACCGGCGTACTGCACGATAAGCAGTACGCTCTAGTCTTACGATCGGCTGTACGAGCGCACAACTTACACCTTCTATGCCTTCTAGCCAATGCGTCACTAGAAACGACATTCTTAATAGGTCCTCCTCTAACGGCCAGCAATGGATCAAGCTCAAACAAGGGCCTCTCTTCGGCTGCATTATTCGCTTTGATATGATCGTTCATCAGCTCCAAAGCCAAGCTCCTTATGAAGTTCCTTCTGAATACAACATCGCCTTGAGCACGGTTAGATAACCAAATAACTTGAGCGTTTATAGCTGCAATATCCAACAAAGTGAAGAATATGGCTAAAGGCCAGCGGTTGCATCTCTTGGCGGTTGTGTAAGCGGCCGCTAAAGTCGAAGCCACACGAGGTGCTCCTTTACGCTGCTTATACCAAATTACAGTCTCTGGGATTGAACCGATCCTGTGCATCTTTCGAGTGTTAAAGTGATCTTGACGAGTCGACACAACCATACATGCCTTTCTCTTAGGCTGGATATACGAAACTAGAACCATCGTTTCGGTGAATCCGAATAATGCAGTACCAGTTTTGTTATTGTCAGAATGAAAATTTAATGGTACTTCTTTAGATTTCGACGATATACCGCCAACGCAATATAATCCTAATTCTTTCTTAAGATTATTCGCTAGATTGAATGTCGTTACGGAAGGCGTTGTTACAATCGTCATTCCGCTGCCTTTCAAATGAGCTAATAGTCGTTTGATAGTCTCAGCTTTGGCATAGTTCTTAATGTGTTCCTCCATTTTATGATAATTCGTGCAAATCTCGACGTTACTTACATAAAACGTATCCGACTCAACTAACATATACATTTTAATGCCGTTCTTCGAAGCGGTGTCTGATTTTAACGACTTGCGAAAAGGACAAGGTCCCTCAAACGGCTCAAACTTTTCGTCGACCACACCACAACTCCCAAAAGTGTATGATTCTTTACAATTATTAGTGAAATCATCTAAGACTTTCCTTATAAGTTGTAATTTATCTTTATTTAACTCTTCGTCGTCTTGCTGCTGATCGAATCGCAAACACTTCAATAAAAATCTGAAACGATCCAAGCTCATGGCCATCTGTACGACTCCTAAGCCACACCCATCCGCCCACCACATCTCAGACGTATTATAAAAAGCCGGTCGCATTATTCCGAACAGATACAAAATACCAAACAACGCTTTTATCTCGATTATATTAGTAGCATTCTCTTGCTGATCGCCTGTGATGGCTGGATATTTTTTCTCAATATACTCGTTGGTATAATAAACGATAGTATTAATCATGGAATCTGTGATTAGGCACGACCAGGCTTGAATCGGCGTCTGCGCATTAGCTGCCTCTCCGTTGCAACCGGACATGAACTTCCTTTTCAAAGAATCCGGAATCGTATCTCCGATCGGTTTCTTAGACCATTTCACGTAGCCATCCTTAGATTTATACTCGGATCGTTCGCTGTTGTCGTCATCGTCCTGCACGGAAACTAAATCTTGGTCGGTGTCGCTGTTATCGTCAGACTCGTCGACGGCGTCATTCTCTTCGACATCGCTCGCCTCCACACTCTCGTCTCTGTCAATGAGCGCCTGAATGGCAACAACCCGATCCCAATCGGCACGCGGATCTGTGTTGCTCTGTGGGCCAAACAAAATAACGCACTCGGCTGGTGTATCAAAGCAACTGATACATATCTCTAAATAACATCATATCGAACCGTCAAACGCTAATGTTAGTGTAGATGTAAACGATAGTTACGGTAAGTAAATGCTCAAGTGTTATCAAGCTATATTGGTACCATAGAAGGTTATGGATACAAAGGGACAATAACCAAAGTGTGAAGAATAAAATAATCATATTCACCTTCTCATTTCTGGGGGCGAGGCCCAAAGACGCTAATATTGGAGGTCCTTCGGGTTGTAGTTTGTCTCGAGCGTTCTCCTCGATCTAAAATATTAACAATCAATATAACCATAGCCGAAAAGAACAAAAAAAGCATTGATAAGTTAATCAAGTAGATTTCTATAGACTGAAAACATTTAACTTGACCCCGACTATATGATTACCTAAGTCTTTCTTAAAATATAAAATATTATTACCGATTCGACTCCGGGGTACGAAGCATCGATCGCAAAGTCCTCCTCTTCGGAAGTAGGCTCTTTTTTAATCTTAACCTCCTGAAATAGCAATTGAATAAAATTCAAATTAATAAGTAAATCGCATCATAACACACACATATTTCTCGCATTACTCACCAGCTGATCGGCGGTGACATCGCCGTTGGCCCAGTCGCGCAGCTTGGCCTGCGACTCTTCGCAAATCTTCTTAAATACGTGCCAATTGTTGACATTGCCGATGCACTTTTTGCATATCTGCGCTGGCAGACCGTCATCCTCGTCGATCTGTAAATTAAAAATACATCATTACAATTGATGACTAAGCTGAATGAAAGGGATCAACAAGGTTATCTAGCGTCTAGCGTTCATGAGTACCAAGACCAAAGTGTATTTTGTGCTATGCATCATAATATTATGAAGTTTCTATACATCTACTAGATAAGACCGAATATTATTTATGATAAAAATGCAAAGATGCAGAACCAGGTGGGTACCAGTTTCTGTTCTGATGCTACCAAAAGTTGTAGATCAGGTAGCTGACAACGGTTTAGTTCGCCTCAAGACCTTGTGCCACTTTACAGCCACGTTTCCTCCCACTTCCCAAAGCAGGTCGACCAAGTTTTCTATAAAAATGTGCACGGTTCGACTTGCTGCAGTGTTTTTTCATGATTTATGAATGTAGTGATTCATAATGATCAATTTTTTGTTATGGATGTATGAGAATACAAGTCAACAAAGTACATTTTTGTTTCAATTGAGCAGTACATATATTTCAAACGATGTATTCATAGACAAATGGGTCATATTTTCAAATATACCAAGTCATTCTTGTAATGAAAAGTCATTCTGTATTTTGAAGACTTGGAATTACATGATTTCGTTCTAGAAAGAATATCATTATTTTTGTTTATTCTCATTAATTATAAATATCACTGTTAAAATTGTATAATAGTGTAACTGTACCTTAAAAAAATGTGATTTGAATATTACTTCAGTTTAATATAAAATAAAAACAATTATTCTAAAATATACCAATTTTTTATACAATTATACTCATACTCGTTAAAATAAGCTTCTAGGTTTTCTCAATATTCCTATACGGTTCAGAGTTGTTTGCTATATAGAGCAATTCAATACGTATGAAATTTAAATTAAATCTAGTCAAGCGCTGAATATAGGTAATAATACTTGACAAGGAAAAATAAAAATGTATGTACAACATAATGGGTAAGAAAATAGCACCAGCTTCATACAGCGAATAAATGAACATACTAAACAAAAATAACTGATTAATCTCAGTAAATGAGTCATATTCACACTAATAGCACTGTTATACAGAGCACTCCACAGAAACAAAACAAGTAAAAATGCCTATAATATATCCTGGGAATTTAAATGATAATAAATCAGAGAATGGAATCAATCAAAATGCATATGTAACGAAAACGGCCTGAATATACTTTCATCAAAACAAAGCTCTAAATTTTAATTGTACACACACATAACTCGATAATTACGAAAATGGGTCAGCCATTTAAATGTTCACATTGATTCACAAAACGCCATCAGTCTATATGAGTCAATGGGATGAATTTACATGCAACGTGTTGACTGAATCTTGCATAAACAAATAATTGAACATGTGTCAGCCAGTAGATGGAATTGGTCATCAGATGGACAATAATTTAATTGAAAATCAAATATATTTTTGTTTGATATAAAATTCTCGATAAAAGCTACACCAATGAGTTTTAATTTTAAAAAATCTTCAAAAATATGTGTAATTTGAAAAAATGAAAATGGGTTTTTATATTAATCTGAAAATTATAAATCAGTTTTATCTTAAAATAAGTCAAAAACCATCAATGTACGTACAACTTTATACAGAACGAACTGAAAATGATCATTTTAAATGTGTTTAATTAAAAAATATTGTGATGGATCAGTTTTATTCAGTGAATCATAATGCATAATATATGAGAACGGAGCTATCAACATTATATGGAAACGTCATCATAACAAAGCTGAAAAGTGTATTCATATAATTTAAGGAATATGAAAATCATAATTATAATTCATCATTCTGATCTGGTGAGAATAACACTATTAAGAAACTACAAATTCTTGTAGTACGTTCATTCGGAATACAGAATGAGTGTCTGTTTCTTGGAAGTCTTAGGCCCCTAAGTTATGCACTCAGGTTATAGAGAAATGATTGACTTATAAAAATGAATAAAGTAAGAAGTAGAAAATGGAGGTGTAGCTATTCTTGAATATAGAGCATGCAAGAATTTGAGCGTTTCAATTGACTCGTTCACACCTTAAAACTGTAGACATCCTGCTGTGGATCTTACGTAAATACTACGTTTGAGACATTTTTTATTTGTTTTTTTCGTATTTGATTGTAGCATGCAATTTTGACTTGACTGGTATGTATAAATGTCATGCTTAATATTATGTTTATATATCAATCAAATACATTTAAAATAAATTTGTTTAAAAGTGTACAATGGATTAGTATGAGGAAAATCATAATCTACACTACAACAAATATACATCTACTCTCCGCAACAAAAGCATGCTCGTAGACAGGGGTGATGCTATGAGCAACTAGGTAATATATGAGCAACGACGAAAAAGTGATTTTTGAAATTAAAAGCAAGATCTACCAAATGATACATGATATTAATAACAAAATTAAACATAAAATTATTGACTGAATTAATAGGTTTTAACATTATAGCATCAGTTTCTTTCTGCTCAGTCAGAGCACTTATTCAACGAGAAAGGTGAAGTATGACAAATAACAATTTTTGTAATTTGCACGCTCTTGGTTTATGATTTTTATTTTAAAAATGATGGAACAAAGAATGTGCACTCAATTATGCGTTATAAATGGAATAATGCAATGAAGTGGTGTTTTTTATAGGGATGCTATGTCCAAAAGAATGGATTAAAAATTGTACAGCTGCAAAGACGTCAAAGATGAAGAAACGGGAGGAGTTCATCTAGTAAATATGAAAATGTGGAAAAATTAATGCAATTAAGCCAGAATTGCTCAAGTGACGAATCACAGGCGTGTAGTGAACTCTCTGAAGAGCCAAGATCAAAAAAGGCATATCGAGTTCGATTTAATGTCTAGGTTTACTATGATTATGGTGGTATAGTTTACTATGAATTCTTACCACCAGGTTGTACGGTCAATAAGCATGAGTTGATGGGGAGTAGCATTGAATTTTGCTCCACGATAACGCACCGGCTCACATGTGTTTTTTGGAATAAGCGATACCGATGTGTTGCCGAAGTGCATATGCCAATTTCCTGCATCCGTAGATAAAGAAGGCACAGAAAGGAGATTTTATGACCATAGAAGAGATTATTATAACGTTTAAAGATAAGGAACCGCTAACCTGACTGAACTAACCTGAAAACTGTACATTCATTTAAAAGAATATGAAAAAGACTCAAAATGGCGCATATTGATAGAAAACGGCAATGTGGCGCACATACAAGCTCACGCAATACATTCATCCAACGCGCATGAAGGTATAGTTGAACATGCGTATGCGAAAATGGGTCAGCCATTACGCGGAGCTGATCTCAAGATGGACGCTCGTTCGAAGTTTTGGCCATAAAACGCACGCGAGGCGCCATGTTGGAGTCCTGCGGAGCTCGGCGTGAAGCGGCAACGCCGCCGCGCCCGAGACGGACGAAGGTCATCGTGAAATCTGACGACGCGACGTTGCGAAGGCGGGGACGATAAAAGCGGTGCGGTTCGGTGCGGTACGGCGCGACGCGGCGCGGTTACGAAACGAGCGAAGGTCACGCTGCTCGTCGGATCGATACGACCTTCGCGGAGATGGACTCGCCTGGACGTGGACGCAAGCGAGGATCCTCTCCTTGAGGCGGGACCCGGCGGACGCTTGAGAGAAGATGGGGCGCGTGTCGCCGCGCGCCGACAGGCACAGGCGGCACAGGGCGCCGGAGCCCCCGGGCGCCGCGGGGCCTCCGACGGCGCCGGCCGCGGCCGCTCCCATTCCGCTCGTCGTTCCGCTCTCTGGATCTTCCAACGACGCAAGATGGCGCCGGTCACGACGACAGTCGCGTATGGTGGTGAGCTGCTGAGCTCACAGACGGCAGTCCTGGCGCGCGAGCATGCGCGACCACCGGACCGCCGCGCCGGCCGCGCGCGCGCATGCGCACTCTCGAGCCGGCTGGACGACGCGAGGTCGACGAGCCACCAGCAGCGCTGCTCTTTCGCGCCATTTTATTCAAATAAATAATTCAATTGTTCCGTGTTTTTATTCCGTCGACGAACGCGTACGATACGCCGAGTGCGGCGACGCCGGGCGGCAAATTTAAAGAGGCGATAAATATACGTCAAAAAGATATCATCAAAAAATTATAAAAAAATAAGCATAAGTATAGTTTTTATAAAAAATCAGAATCAAGTAGATTAACGTGAATACAGAAGTACATTTTTTAACAATGTTAAGAACTCGTTTTTTTAATAGCTACCATTTTAAAAAATAATAGCTGAACAGGCTCGGAAAAAAATCGGAAATTGAAGTTGGATCACCTTTATATAAAACTGACTAGAACTACAATAGTAATTGCGCCCTCAAAAACTATTAAATCCCATATTATACAACTCCAAAGGAGGGCGCCATTTACTTATCCTCGGTTAATTTCGAGCAATATTAAACAATGAATTTTAAAAAATATATAAAACACGCTCGTTTTTAAAAGTACAGCATCGTTACTCTGTTTCTAACACCGAGTAAGTGAATCGATGCCTGATCTGTTCAACGCGATAATGAAAGTTTATATAGTAAAAGAACAATGGAATAGAATTTCTAGGAAACGTTTAGTTGAAAAATCATTCCTTAAATATAAAATATATTTATGGGATGATTTTACCGATGACCAATAACAAAATGTGATAACGGGATGAATTTCTAGGAACCATAGATGGAAAAAAACTTATTGAATGGATGCACATGAACGGACAGATCAGCTGACCAGAAATTCGTCAATCACTGGCGCGAGTTTTCTCGAATCGATTTACTTTTTCTCCTCGAGTCTTCGATTGGAATTCGTTAGTGAATTGTGATTATTGAGGAGCCTCGTGGCGATTCTGCTAGGTTCCGGCGTCAGAATTCCGATATTACGCAGTTTACGTCACGTATTGCATGTTCATTTATAAACAAAATCAGCTCGGTGTTAGGGCAAAGCGAGCAAGGCAACGAGGCTCCGTGATTTTTTTTTTTCAAATATTGTTCTGAATTGTATTATGAAAATAAAACGCGTCAAGCGACTTTCTCGATAAAAAAAAAACCGTAACGCCCGTCACTCAGCGCATACATGGATACAATAGGGTGCCTATTATATTTCCAATACATTTATGTTTATTTTAAATTTACAAAAGTAATGTCTTGCACGAAAACACGCGCAGTTATTGCTGTTGTTTTTCAAGTAGAAATATCTGTGTATAGATTGTCAACGGCAAAAATAGTGTATTCAGTTAAGTTGTACAATTAATCGCAGCGAAATAGTGTCGAGTTCGTAGACTAAGTGCTCTTGGAGTAGTTATATCCTTTGAATGATCTGCGAGGGGTCTCTCGTGTTTTTGTGTTCTCGGTCTCGGTCTGGTTGCCTGCCGTCTTGAATCGGTTGATCATCCGTGACTCTCTCATCTCGAATCGCTTGATCGTCTTCGACCCACTCGTCTCAAATCGCTTGATAATACTGATGTTGCAAAATGTCAGATATTTCATATTATTTTGTTAAAAATATTTGTTATTAATTATTAATGATTAATATACTACCATTATTATTTAGTAAACCAAGTATTTTATATTTATTTAAAGTAAGTGATACAGACGCCTGAAGAGAAATAACTATCTACTCACAAAAAAGTCACTGGCGTTTAAAGGGTTAAAATACACGATTTATCCGAAAGTTACATATTTTGTAAGCACCTCACATTACCTCATGCGTAGATAGCACCAATGTATCTCGAACAAAATTAAAGCTGGTTTCCCAACAGTTCCAAGTTCCAATCCGAATCCGAGTGACAGCTGCTTATTTATTGCGTTTTTTCACTTTAGCGAGACCGAATATTATAACAGTAACATACCCTATAATTTGTATTTGCTGCACATTAGTTTAACATCAAATCGTTAAGCGTTGAGAATAAATATAGTATTTTTGTCAAATTTGATCAGTATCAAATCTGTATAGATATTAAATAGTCAGAATTTATATTGAATGGTCAATATATATTGCAAATAATCGATATCGAATTATTAGTATTATTTTGACAGTCGATATAAAGAAATATCTCGTATTTATGTGTTCAATATTAATATGGACGGTCAGTAGTTAAAATAAAAGGTTTGTATTAAAATGTTTGGTGTGTATATTAAATGATCTGTACTTTACATTTTTTTGACAGTTGTAAATCCTAGCAATAGGTAAAAGCGTTTTAAGCTTAGTTTGATTGCTTTAGTTAATAATTATGTCATAGAACATTTTTGAACTGTTTATTTTTTTTTCTTTATGATTTTTTAGAGTTACTAATGTTTATTTTTTTTAAACAAATTGCGGTAAATTCTAAAATTATGCAACAAGAAAGGAAGTCACAAAAGCTTACGCGGTTTTTATCTACGCACGTACATATAATACATTATGGCAAAGGCGTTTAATCTTACCGCCAGAGGAAAAATACACGTTAATTTCGAGAATACTTTTCTGCGCAATTAACACTAAAGATAATATATTTCATATGAGTACGTATATTGCTCTGGCAATAACGATAGAATATTTTAAGCAACAAAATGATTCCCAGGCGCAGTATATCGATTATCAGATTCATCCCCGACCGTTACAATATTTACACAAATTTTCTAATATTAAAGAAGACAAATAAATAAGTGGTTATGGTAAGATATTTGATATTTCAATTATTAAGATTAAATAAACTATGACAATGGTGGTCCACAAGAATTTATAGTGGATGGACTGCAGCAATAAAAGTTGAAATATTGAACGAAACCTCCTTTATAAAACTAAAATATGTACTATATAAGATATTATACTAAAAGAAAATAATTAACTATTTAATTAATTAATTTTACAAAATATTTTAAGCAGGAACATTAATTTTATACTGGGAGGGCTGCAGCCCTGCAGCCTATATGGAAGAACCACTCTTTATAGTTTGATACGTATTATGAAATAAAAAGAGGACATTTGTTGAATTCGCCCTTAATATTATGCAAGCCTCATATGATTATTAATTAAAGTGAATGTCAGATTTCTTTGCATCAATGGTGGTAAATTTAAATGAAAACATAAAAAAAATATTTCAAAACAGTGTAAATATTTTTTTTTATTAATAAATAAACATTTTATGTATTATATATAAATATTTATTTTATATTTTTATAAATATTATTTTCAACATAAATTGTTCCTAGTTGATTGGTAATTTGTTTTTATTCAAAGTCGAGAGATGGCGATAAAATTATTTTTTATAAAATAATAATTCTTCAAAAATAAAATAATATTAAATAATATATATACACAATATTCTATTTTTATAATAAAATTATAAATATAATAAATAAACATTATTTTTTTAATCAATATTAATAATATCTTACTTATACATAAAATATTTTTCTTAAGTTGATAAATTTAAATTTAAAACTTATTTCAAATTACCTGGATACTGCGTTTATTCCACGAGACCCAGACGGAACTGTACAAGAAGGCACAGCAGTAATAATGAAAAGAAGAAAAATTTCAAGATGAGTGCATTCAAGCGACTAACGTTAAAATTCAAAATCGTTACTCATCATGTATTTTCCAAACCTCTTAAAAACTCTTTCCGAATTTATCTGAGATATTAGGAATAAATTCGACAAAATAGAAATAATTCCAATTTGCTGACTGAAAATAGAAACTACAAGGAAACTAGAATTTAGAGAAACAACTCAAAATTAAATATTTTTTCTGCTAAAAAAAAATTTGTAATAAATGTATAATGGTCATAATGGTTATTTGTGATGCACTCATATCCGAAATATCTAAGAGAAGTGTCATATATAATGATGTTTTTAAAGATTTTAAAATTTTTAAATCAGTGACATTTATTTCAATGGATAGCAATAAATAAATCGTTCATTATTTTGTATTTTTAACAGAAGAAAACTTCACCAATCCTGTTCAAATGTATAACATTTTAATTTCAGGTATACAGTTAATTATAATATCCATGCGGGTTTGTACCAGTCCGCTCCACGAAAGACCAGATTCACTCACTACGACAGATATTAGAAAAATCCCATCAGTACAATATTGACACTTACCATATATCAATAATAGTTAAAATGCCATCATATAAGTTATGTAAAAAGTGGATATTATGATATACGTAAATACGTTATGTATCGTTCGTGCCATAGGACTGCTTCGTAAAGTCTTCAAATCCTTTCTATTGATAGAGTTGAACTCAAGGTGACTTCTTTGTTGGACCAGATCTGATGCTCGAACTGAAAGCGGCAGCTTTTCTCTTGATTTCTAAGGTGTTGATTTGGCGATAGCTCCGCTGGATACAAATTCGGAGCTGAAGTGTAAGTGATTTTTTTAAGGCAGCGTTATGGCTTATATATAGAAATAGTGGATAATATAAAATATTTAGGAGTTGATACAAAATTAAATTTTAAAGAACATTGTAATTACATATTAAAAAAAATTAGTAGAAAAATAGGTTTATTATCTAGATTAAGAAATATATTAAGTATAAATACAAAAAAAAAATTTACAATAGTATAATATTGCCCCATTTTAATTATTGTGCAACACTATTAAATATGTTAAATAAATTAGACAAACAAATGTTGCAAAAATTACAAAATAGGGCAATGAGAGTAGTCTTAAATAAAAATAGATTAACACATTGTAAAATTATGATTGATAGATTAGAATGGTTGAATGTTCAAGAAATATTGAGTATGAATGTTTTAGTATTTATATATAAGTTAAAAAATAATATGTTACCAGAATATTTTAATAAGTATTTAATAAGAAATAAAGATGTACATAAATATAATACTATAAATAGAGAAAATTTAAAGATAATTAAGTATAAGAAAACGAGTACGGCTAGGGGAGTTATGTACGGAGGTTTTGATTTATATAATAGTCTTCCAAGAGAAATCCGAAACAGCAAAAATATAACGGGTTTCATAAATGGAATAAAAAAGCACCTTCGTACATATAGAAATAAATTATAATATTAAGTCTTTATTATTGTATATTTTTATTTTTTCTTTCTGTTATGTATTTTTATATATTTTTTATATATGTTTACTAAATTTGTTAGATGTAAAGATTAGCTATTAAGCTAAATAAATTAATAAAATAAATAATAATAATAATATACCTATATAAATCTCATAAATCCTCTTCTGCTTAGTCCGTGGTGATTAAGGCCAAAATTTTGATGCACACGTTGCATAAATTCTACAATAGAATTTGGTTTTATTGCATGCTCAAAGAAACATTATTTTATAAGTATGTAAGATATTTTTTATTAATAGCGCGCTTTTTGTGTAATATATTATTTTTAGGAATATCACTAAACGCTATTTTATCTGAACGCGCACAGGACTATAGTTATAATGACACTTTTTAATGGAATTTACATAGTGATCCCAAGGTTGCAATACAATATATGATGAAGAATTTGTTGAATCACAATAGTTAAATTTTATTGATTGTTATTTTTTTGTGTAATATAAAACAATGCCCTTGCTTTTGGTTGTATTTTTAACACTGTTTTGTATCCATTGTATAGTAATAATTATTCTCTTTAAAGGTATTCCTTTTTTATAAGTACTACAAGTAGGTATATCTAGATATAGATATAAGGTTTATGTGGTAAGGTTCCGATTAAGATATAAAAAATGTTTCACCTACCCGATATTAAAAATGTTTATTGAAATAAATTTAGTTGCCGCGACATAAAACATTATAAAATAAAAATAAAACAGAGAGAAAAAACATAAATATATATTTTATATAAACGAAACTTTCGTTCTGCTGCGTATTCCAGTAGTCAGCTGCGCAGAGCTGACTATCGGAATTAAATGCCGCATGTGAATGGTGTCCCCGGGACAAACCGTTTATGATGCATCTTAGTCTCCGTATTGCGTCGCAGGATTTGCGTGCGTCTGGGGCGTTCGGGTCCACTGCCGTCGGCTTGCATTTCTCTAGGCAGTGGGCAGAAGCTCTTGACTAGCCAGCCGTGGAAGTCCATTTAAGCGGCATCCACAGATGGGACTCCACCCAGTTATAGCAAAATATTTTTGGTTTTAATTTCGTGTCTTTCTTTGTCGTTATGAGTATATGAATACATTTACCATCTTTTCAGTTAGTTTTTATTTATATTTTTATGGTAATAGTTACTTGCGGTATTATTTTCATTAAATAGATTCTTAGTGTTGCCTTAGGCAACAGATTTTTAATCTTAATTGCCTTAAATCAAAACATGTTACCTTTTATAGCAGTATTACACACAAGTTTTTTTGTTACTTCATTATTTTAGAAAATTTGCTGTAAACACAGAATTACAATAATAAGATTTTTTTTGTAAAAGTATACCTTTTCAAAATTAGGTTATTTTTATATTGTTCCTAATCAAGAGCAAAGGTTGACAACATTTTTTTGTCGCACGTGATAAATTGCTTGTTCATAATTCTTTTTTTCTAATTTTTTTGGTATTTGTCTTTCAAACTGCCGTTTATTTATTATTAAAATAAGTTTAAATTAAAAAAATCTTTTGGATACCTTTTTTACTTTAGTGTCCTATTTATTGGTTGCGACTGTATAAGTTAATCTTATTTAAAATCTAAGATATTTCGAAAGACGCAACAATTATTTTGGTTGTGCTTTTCAAAGTGCATATCGTAAATACTTTTATTTATATTTCAACATAATCACTTTCCCAGTTCCTCGGTGCATTTAGTAAAAAGAGAATTTATTGATTTCAACGTCATATAAGTCTCGCGATTTTTGGCACCCAGCGCGTGCATAGCTTATTTTTAATTACAAAAGCAGTTATTTTTTCTTACGAATTAAAACGGTTCATAATTTATTTTCAAGTTACAGTTTGAAAGATTTGTACAATTTTTATATTAAATTAATATAGTACATGCTATATCGTTGATTATCATGGTGCTGCATCGTAGTAGTTTTCAAGTCGTCTCGAAGATCAGTAAAAAGTAAAAGCTGCTACTTTTCTTTAGACTTCTGTATCGATTAGTCCAAGCTATGTTTGGATGTGAGTCAGAAGTGAAGTAGTAGTCCAAGAAATACTTATAAAATGCCAAATAGAAGTGAAGTTCAATAGCAGCGTTCTCGTTATTCCGATTAAAGAAAAGGAAGAAGATCAACGTCCTTAATTTCGTGTATTCCTTCAATATTATGATCAATTAGGATGCTATGGAGTGGAAATCCAATTTTCTGACAAATATTTTATTTGATTTATATGCGTAAATTCTGTAATGACGGTATTTTGGGGTACGCGTATTTGGCCTAATAATTTATTGTATTTTAATCAAGAGTGTAAATTCCTTTGGTTATAGCGACGCTACAATAGATCCCGTCTTTTTGTCAATTGTTTGTGGCAAGGAGATGCATTGCTGATGTACAAATACAATAATATTATGTCCATCAGAAACAACGAATGTCTTACCACGAGTTTCTTCACAGCTATTTTAAACACACTGTAACCACAGCGTTGCTGAGAAATATAATATGGTAGTGTCATGCATTTAATTACCTAGTTTTCTAGCATTTTGTATTTTTTTCCCAAGCATTTTACATATAGCACTTACTTTTCAAATAGCTGCATTCTACATGTTTCATTTTTTTTGTGTTTGATATTTATATTAAATAAAACAACGTGTTTTTTTATTATTATTATTATATTTGATAAATTGGTATTCAAAATCAATTTTACCCCTTTGATTTTCAATACCAATAAATCGGTCAATAAAACTACAGCAACATCCATTAACATTAAAAATAACTTGTTCTTCACATTTATTATTCCTATAGCTTAATGACTATCTAGTTAGTATATTGAAAGCAAATGTAGATACTTATTCCTAATGGTATTTAATGTTCTAAAAGTACTTATTATTCTAACATATAGACAACAATTTAAGAATATTATATATAAATACATCATCATAAGCGTAAAATATAATTTTTTATAAATAGAAAATATAAACATTTTAAATAAAATTTTAAATGCAAACAATTATAATACGACATTAAAATATTTACAACCTACTTTTTTTTTGACCCGTATTCGAAGATGTATTTATAAATTTACAATAATTATTCCTAATAATCCAATAATATACGTGTTTGATGTAGATGTTCTTTTTTATGTACATATATACATTGATGTTAAAATAAAAATATTTATATCCCACATCTGTGGTATATAAATTTTTAATTTAAAACATAAACGCAATGACATTCGAACAAATTAAATTAGTAATAAAGAAACATAAACCAATTGTTTTACTGATTGAAAATAAAATTGCAGTTCAAACACAATAGTAAATGAAGTAAGTATTTACAAATATGAATGTCTATAAAATAACTTTTAAATTAAAAAAATAACTTAATTTATTAAAAAAAAAGTTTTAACAAAATAAAAAAAAAGACATATTTGCAAATACATACACAATATTACATTGTGTATTATATACACAAACATGACTTATTTAAAATATAATTTACATATTTTTTTAAATTATAGATAAATAATATATAACTATATATATAAAATAAAACTTTTGAAATTTAAACAAATTTTAGAATAACATAATTACCATTTGTAAATAAATACACAATATTACATTGTGTATAAGCAATAATAAATACAAATACAACTTATTTAAACCATAATTTAGACATATTTTATAATATAAATTAATAAGAAACAAAACATTTAAAAAATACTTTTGCAATTTAAACAAATTCTAGAATCAAATAAGTACAATTTGCAAATAAGTACACAATATTACATTGCGTATTTACAAATAGACTTATTTAAAAAAAATTAGACATTTTTTTAAATTATAAAAAAAATACAAAACCATAAAAATATACTTTTAAAATAAAAATAAAATTTAAATAAGTAGCATTTGGAAATACACACTGTGTATAAAGCATATGCTTACAAAGACGACTCTTTTTAAATCAAGTAATATTTGCAAATTTACACATTATGTTTAAAGCGGGTATTTACAAACACGACTTTTAAACCATAAACAAATAACCTTTAAAAAATATTTTAAATTAATAAAAGTTTAATTAAAAACTTTTAATAATAAATAAAATGATATTAAGTATATTTACAAACACGACTTATTGAAAACATAAAATCCACGGTTCTCAAAATTCAAACAAATATTATAAAAATTAAAAGTCCAATTAAAAACACTTGAATTTGTAACAAAAAAAATAGTAATTGAAAGTTTAAACTAAATTTTAATGTATTAAGTCATATTTGTAAATAAATTACTTATTAATATAAATATATTTGACTATGCATATATTTACAGACTACTTTTTCTTAATATTTTTGATCACTATGATTAAAAGCTAAATCATGAATACAGCTATTTTGACGAGCTACCCAGATTACTTTCGAGCATGCTATGACTTTGTAGTCAGTACACGATCTTTCGAAGGCGACTTCTCACAAAAGCTTCACACGACGATGAATCCGGATCAAAATAATAAATATTGATAATCGATAATTAATTTGATATTTTTAATTTGGCTATAGATACGCAACTACTAATCGGTAAAGAAAATAAATTATTTAATTATCCGCGGTTTGTCCGCGTTTAACTGAACGATTCTAATAAAGCTGAGCTTAAAACGGATAAGACGCTTTATGCGTCAAAATAATAATTATAAATATATTATTTCAATTTAATAAACCATGTATGTGTGTATATAATATATATGTAATGGAAAAGTAAATAAATATATGCATATGTTCTAAATAAAATAAATAAAAATAAAATAAAAAGATGATTGGATCGCAGATTCTTCTTCTCGGAACGCGGATGTTTTTTAGTGATAATTGTGCATTGACCAGCGTTAATTCTTCATTCAATACGTGGTAATTCTAGCAAACGATATAATGGCATATGCACACTTAACACTAAAAACCACCCGCGCTCAAAGAAAAAAAATCTGTGAACCAATCATAAAAAATAAGGGTCGAACCGCGGATTCTCTCTCTCGGAATACGAATTATTTTTGGTGCTGACGATGCATAGACTTTTATACCTTCTACTAGAATTACATTGTAATGAACGAAGAACTAACGCAAGTCTATGCACAGTCAACACCAAAAAGCATCCGCTCTCCGAAAAAAAGAATCTGCGATCCGACCCTTACTTATAAATAATAAATAATGAATTCGGAATAAATCGAATAAAACCTTTGAGAAAAATCAGTGTAATAAAAACAATAAAAAAAATTTAAAACAACATATTTTATATGTGAATTTTTAAAAACAATATACACACATACACAAATAAATACCTAAACCTATGCAATATATTATTATTTCATCCATCTTTTTCACTCTCAAATTTGTGATTATATACTTTTAGAATTCATTCACTCACTCATTCATTCTCTATATATTGTGCATATATGTGCAAACTACTTTTTATCAATTATTGAATTGTCCGAACAATGTACTCTTGGCGATTTAACGTATGTACAGTTTTCTTTATAAATAAATGCATTTCTGTAAGAATTGCTTTAAAAACTAATCACACAACACCGAAGGATATAAAATCAACGATAATAAAGTCAAAAAACAGTCATTTAATCTAACTTTTCATATAAAAAATCTATGTATAAAAAACATGTATCAAAATTATAAAAATTTTCAGGTTTCGAAGTAGCGATTTATTTTTTCGGACTCGTCTAAAAATCTGTTTCTCTCGATTTTACGGGTCAAATATTAGTATTACTGATTTTGAAATCTAAGCTTTGTCTTCGTAATTTCAAAATGGTTTTAAATTGTTTTTAAAATGTCTATTTTTTTGAATTCCCATAAAATCGAGAGTTGATTAATGGCGGCGCTTTAAAATATTTTATCTATCTACTTCAAATATCACATAATAAAACATCAAATAAATCTTTGGGGGTAATGAATAAATAATAGAAAGATTGGGGTATTCTTTCATAAAATCGCCATTCTTACCAAAATAAGATTAAAAAAATCAAGCATAATAAAATCTATTTTGATTGTAATTTTATATAATATGGAGTGCTGAGTATGACTTTGAAATTCCGAAAATATTTTAAAAAAATTTCTAAAAATATATTCTGAATTTTGTTACACTGTATTATTTTTTTTTGAAAACGTTATGTTTTGGTCATTTTCAATAAAATAGTAATTCACATTCATTCAAGATTATTTGGAGGTATTTTGTTTTAGAATATACATTTAAAGCAGATTTTTTGAGTCGCAAATATAATCAAATGTCAAAATGAAAATCTAAAAAGCATTTTCTTCCCGATGCGTTACGACACATAACTATGTATTTACAGGCTACTCGTTTCTTAGATAGTTGTGACATTTCACTTCAAATATATATGTTATATTATCAATATATACTTATCATTAATATACTTCTGTTACTTGTTATAATATATAGATTATTTGATAATGTTCCACTAACACATTTACAAGCTACTTGTTTTGATACTAATGCAATACATGTCGCGGTTTCGATATACAATATAATATAATTAATGAAAATAGAGTACAAAGATCAGTCATTGATTTTTAGATCAAAAATGTGCCAATTGCACTCTATTTTCATTTTACATATTAAAGATATTGATTAAATATTGTGTTATACACTTGATTATGATTATATGATATAACGTAACGTATGTACATGATTTCCAGTATATAATTTAAATATTGATTTGATATATAGTTATAAATACATATTATGAATACTCTAAATATTTTTATATGATATAGATACGTACCAATTAATTGTATGAATTGCATGCATTTATGATATGATTTACTTCTGTAGTATGATGTGTATTTGCAACAAACATTAATTCTCAAATCAGAGATATTAATGATTAGACTTCCGTAAATATGATATAAATAACGCCATATAATATATAACGAACATATATTTAAAGAAATGTTTTATTGATTTTAAAATTAAAATATATATAATATGTAAAAAAGTAATTACGCTTAGTAAAAGTGTACGGGTAGGACCAATATATTTATATTCTAATACTTAATATAAATTGTATCTAATATGCAAAATTGAAGGAATTTTTTGTTTATATAAAATCATACAAAATTTGATACATTTGCGATCCCTAATTTGTTAATCCGTTTCAGATGGAAACGAAAAAACATAACACCTAAATATTTCTTCCAACAACATCAGTGACCATTTTTAATCATGTGAAAGTTTTGATAAAATAATGGGAAGTTAAAACATTCAACCACCATGAAGGGACGGGACGATTTTTTATTTTAATTCATGACTTTCTAGAAGTTTTATTTCTCCCTTTTCAAAAGCCGTAAAATTGTCCCTTGTCCGTTATAGTGAGAACAGTCGGTTAAACGTATTGAATTTTTAACTTATTGGGAGCTACAAAACATAATAAATGTTAGCTGATCATCCGAGGCACAAGTCGTTAGAAAAAAATATTATTTAATAGTTATGTACTAATCCAAAATATTAACAGTCAATAGTGCATATTATATACAATTTATAATCCCATAAATTTTCACGTACCAAATTTTTCATCTTATTACAATAACCCCAAATAGCGCAATTCTATACTATAAATATACTGAATTTCGAATGTACTATTATTGACTTTATCTTAATGTGAATTTAATGAATTCTTAAAAACTGACGTATATGATATGTCATTTTTTTAGAGAAATTTTTGAAAAATATCGAGTCGTATCCGCACAAAATTACTTAGAAGCGTCTCTCAAATTAAAATTTCAGTTTTTAATAATAATATATTCGATATAATTAAAGAATAGTGAGATAAAAATAAATTTTAAATTGACGTTAAATATTGATCAAATCCATTACAGGTATTATTAAAAGATTATTTATTGAATGATCTGGTAGATGAAACTAGTGATTTTGGCGATGATGATTATTTGAATAACCGTCTTAACGACTTGAGATGACATAGTACACATGATGTGACGATAAGCCTGACGCCTGATAATCATAGAATCGGTCAGACCACAGAGAAGTGCTAAAAAATATGCAGAAAGCAAAATCATGATGATAATGAGTCGTTAGATTGCGCTGCGGACTATTGTATGATTTATGGCGTTCGGAACAGATGGGTTGCGTTATCACAAGTGCAATTCCACTCGTAGCGGGTCAAGTTTTTTATATAATCCTGATACATTTGGCGGGTGGTAATGAAGTTTACTTGGAGAACGAGTCTCATTAGCAGCACAATTTGGAGCAGTAAAACGAATTGGTTTAAAGCGTATACAATGCGGAAGATTTTTCGTATAATTTCTTGATTTGCGGAGCGGTATTCTCTGCGGCGAGGAATCCTGATTCTGGTGACTTTTGCTTCAAAAACGGCGACGACACCATCTTTTTTTTCTTTAGTTTGCATGCTTGGATTAGTGTTTTGTTTTAGGTGTTGCAAGGTGGACATGTGGCTCGTTGAGCTTGATCCCGAACGTATTCCCGAACGCAAAACCGTTCACCTACGGCAGTACCTGCAGCAGCAGGAGCACCCAAACTGCGTGCGCGGAGTTCTCTGGCTATAGCAGTGAACGCCACCTCCACGTTTACGCCAGTCTTCGCCGATGTTTCCATAAAAGCCACCCGGTACTCTCGAGCCAAACGCTCCCCCTCTTCTTTGCGGACCTCTCTGTCCGAACCGCTGTCGCTCTTGTTGCCTGCACATAAAATAAGAAAAACAACGCTCGACTATGTATAACAACAATGTGACATGGCATATTTTAAAAGTGGTGGTTAACGTTAATAGTATTCAAAATTGGCATGCTCGTGAACTTACAACTAAAATGACAGACTCGCATGATGAATGTATGCATGCTCGATGCAAACATGATTGCTGGTACAGGCTTGCATCATTGTATAATATATATTTACCTCAACCTATTTGACACATACAGAAAACAAAACAAAATCATTTATGTTGAAGGTGCTCACAAATTTGGCACAAGTGGACTCTTTACGCTTTTGTTTTGGTAGTGAGACAGCAAAATCTAAAAACGTGTTTTATTAATAAGCGGTGGGTACTTTGAGTATATTTCCTAATGTTCAACGAAAACGGCAGAAAATACGTCGATATGTCATTATAATTTAAACACCCATAAATTCAGAGTGGAAAGAAAAAAAAATCTGTAATAACATGTATGTACATAAACAATAATGGTTGGACAGATGTATGCATTATGTCATATATGCCTGAGGTATGCATCATTGTTCCATGGGGAATGCATAATTGATACCTGAACAAAAATATGTATGTTTAAGGCACACGTCAGCAATACTTAAAACATACATAATAAGTTGATTATGCATCGTCGATGGCTAATTCACGCATTTTGCAACAATGATATCTGAGAAAAACATGATAAATATGTAATGCGTAAATGACGCATGCATCATTGTAACACGAGGCATGCATCATTGCTACATGAGGCATACATCATTAATGCCAGAGATATACACCATTGCTCCAGGAAGTTTGCATTATGCATCGTTCCCGCATCATTGTTACACAGGGAAAGCATCAATGATACCTTATGAAAACATGAAAAATGTTTCACGCATGCAATATCGATACCTGAAGCATACATAAAACATACATAACTGCTGCATATTACATGCATATGCATCGTCGATGCCCGAGGCATGCATCATTGACATTTGAGGTATGCATCATTGGCAGCTGATGCATGTATTGTTGGCATATGAGGCATACATCAATGCTACGTAAAGCAAACATCATTGATGTCTGTGATATGCATTCATGACACGTGCAAAAGACATGCATCATAAATGTCTGGAACAAGCTTGAACCAAACACCTTTGCCGAATGAGACGGGCACTACACATCATCGATACCTGTGGTATATATCATTTCCACATAAGGCATACATCATTGCTACGTATGGCAAACCGCATTGATGTCAGTGATATTCATAGTGCATGAAACAAACTAAATTGCTACCTGAAGCACACACCATTGCCACGTGAGACGTGCACTACATTTATTATTACACAAGGTATACATAATTTTTGTAGAATATTTATATTATGCATCAATGATGCCTAATATACGCATCATTGTTACACGGGAAATGCAGCAATGATACTTGAAGAAAACATGACAAATATGTAATGCATAAATGATGCATGCATGTTTATGTCATGCATCATTGGAGCACGGGGCACGTATAATTGACATATGAAGCATGCATCATTGCTACATGAGGCATACATCATTGATGCAAGAGGTTCGCATGCATATGCATAATCTGCCTGAGGCATTCATCAATGATACATGAGGCATGCACCAATGATACATGAGGCATGCATCAATGATACATGAGGCATGCATCAATGATACATGAGGCATGCTTAAATGATACATGAGGCATGCATCAATGATACATGAGGCATGCATCAATGATACATGAGGCATGCATCAATGATACATGAGGCATGCATCAATGATACATGAGGCATGCATCAATGATACATGAGGCATGCATCAATGATACATGAGGCATGCATCAATGATACATGAGGCATGCATCAATGATACATGAGGCATGCATCAATGATACATGAGGCATGCATCAATGATACATGAGGCATGCATCAATGATACATGAGGCATGCATCAATGATAACGAGGCATGCATCAATGATACATGAGGCATGCATCAATGATACATGAGGCATGCTTAAATGATACATGAGGCATGCATCAATGATACATGAGGCATGCATCAATGATACATGAGGCATGCATCAATGATACATGAGGCATGCATCAATGATACATGAGGCATGCATCAATGATACATGAGGCATGCATCAATGATACATGAGGCATGCATCAATGATAACGAGGCATGCATCAATGATACATGAGGCATGCATCAATGATACATGAGGCATGCATCAATGATACATGAGGCATGCATCAATGATACATGAGGCATGCATCAATGATACATGAGGCATGCATCAATGATACATGAGGCATGCATCAATGATAACGAGGCATGCATCAATGATACATGAGGCATGCATCAATGATACATGAGGCATGCATCAATGATACATGAGGCATGCATCAATGATACATGAGGCATGCATCAATGATACATGAGGCATGCATCAATGATACATGAGGCATGCTTAAATGATACATGAGGCATGCATCAATGATACATGAGGCATGCATCAATGATACATGAGGCATGCATCAATGATACATGAGGCATGCATCAATGATACATGAGGCATGCATCAATGATACATGAGGCATGCATCAATGATAACGAGGCATGCATCAATGATACATGAGGCATGCATCAATGATACATGAGGCATGCATCAATGATACATGAGACATACATCATTATTGCATGAAGTATACATCATTGTTGCAGGAGGTTTGCATTAATCATCATCGAAGCCTAACATAAGCATTATTGTTACACGAGAAATACATCAATGACACTTGAAGAAAACATGACAAATATGTAATGCATAAATGATGCATGCATCATTGGAGCACGGTGCACGTATAATTGCCAAATGAGGCATGCATCATTGCTACATGAGGCATCAATGATGTATGCGAGGAATGCATCAATGATACTTTAGACAAACATGATAAATGTGTAATACATATATGACGCATGCATCATTGAAACACGAGGCATGCATAATTGATACACGAGGCTTGCATAATTGCTACATCAGCTGTACAGCATTACTGCCCCAAGCACTCATCATTGCTGAAAGAGGTTTGCATTATGCATCATCGATGCCTGAGGTATACACAATTGATAGATAAGGCATACAGAATTGCTGCATAAAGCATGTTCGAGGCATGCGTTATGCATCATCAATGCTTAAGGCATGCACCATTGATACATGAGGCATGCAGCATTTGTAACTAAAGCATGCATGTGCATGTTGCATGCTGAAATGACGCATACACCATGTTGAAGGAGGCATGCAACATTTATGCACAATGCATGAATCTCTAATGCCTGAGGAACACACCATTGCTGCGTGATGCATACATCGTTGCTGCATGCGGCGTACTTAGTAAATGTATGCATGCGTCATGCATGTATGACGCGTGCAATATTGCTTGCGACGTATATATGGTTCATTGGTCGCAATGGCCATTATCAAGGGTTCTGGCTTTATAGGCCACGAGATCGTCACGGGTTGTTGGCAGAAAATGTGAGATGTAAAAACGGCTAACTCGAATAGCCATAATTTTAGAGGTAAAATAAAATGTATATTATGTATAATGTTGAAAATCAGATCATAATTAGAAGTTGAAGTACTATATACATGTACGAGAGACACCAAATTGGCCTCTAATGGTAGACAATCAGGGCAGGGCGCCTGGGGAGAGCACTGCCCCCTTGGGTGGGTCAGACCTAGGGTTTAGGGGGGTTGAGGGTAGATGGCGGGAGTAGGTAGGAGAGAAAATATGAAGGGTGTGGGAAGGCCAGACGACCGGACATACGTTGTAAAACATGTTTTTAAAAATAAATATATATGTCGCTCTATGGGCAACCGGTAGCTTTTGTATGATTTTCGCAGTTTGACTACATATGTAAATGTTACCATATTAGCGACATAGGCGTGGCGCGTGATGGGCGTTGTCGAAATTGAGCTAAAATATGTAATCAATTTTTACGCGTAAAAAAATTTGCAATCGTCGCTCACTCTTTTGAGAAAGCGCACAATGAAAATGAGTAATTGATTCACATAAAAGTTTGCGGAGCACCCCCCACTCCCAGTTCAACCCTGAGCCGGAACCGCCCTCAGACACTAAGTGCAACAGGTCGGGGGCGCGAGTCTTAGGACGTTTCGCAAGCGGAGCTTTTACCCCGAACAAAACAAAGAGAATCGCAGAAAATTGAAATCTTGGACACGTGCGGTATCAGAACTCAGTGGCGGCGCGTGAAGAAAACATTCTATTGATAATTTGTTTTTTTTACAAAAACTCAATAAAATTTGAGACGCGCAGTATTAGAAGTCAGTGGCGGTACGCGAGCAGAACATTTAAAAAAAGATTAAGTAAAAGGATATATTTGGGATTAAATCCATTTACTATACCAGCGGCAGACAAAGGGAGTAGAATATCGATATTGAGCGTTTGTGTTATATCAAACAAAGACTTCACTCAGTTATTATTGACCGGCGCTCGCAAAAACTACACATTTTCATGTTAATGCAGTAATCATAATTTTAAAATCATAGATATAAAAGAAATATTTTATTAGGACTTACTGGACTATCACAGGAGCTCGAGATCCGGGTGATCTATGCAACGGTCAATCAAAGACTAATGAACTATCCCGGGCCTGGCGCAATTGCATCCAGTAGTGGGGGGCATCAGAGGAAAGTGGTGGGGGTTTATGACATGCGTAGTTTCAACCTGGTATCGTAGCAACGGAAAATACCTGGAAAATCAATCGATGCAACTGCGTTGCAGCAGCTAGAAATAAACCCAGCCTGGAAATGCCCGGGACGCAGGGTCTGGGAAACGCCCGGGGATGACAGTGCAATATTGAACATGCGTGAAATTATGCGCAGTTGCCTATTTTGAGATGGAAATTTCTGGAGATTTCAATTTTGTGTTTTTTAGGTATTTTGTTCGGGATTTTTTGAGATTAATTTTAGTCTAAATCAGTTTTTAAGATGATGTATGTATATATATATAGCTGTGTGCGTACAATTTTAATATCCACGACTTTACCGAAAATTCATGCAATAAAATATATAAAAATCTTTTTTTCAGATTTTTACTTTTTTGACTCAATTGAGTCAAAAGTGGCATGCGTACGTTTTTTATATAAATATTAAATGGCGAAATTTTACGTTTCAAAGTAAATATGTTAAATATATAATAATGATAATTTTATATATATGACAACATTTATATGTGTAAATGATAACGTCTACTTACAGTCTGTTCTATTCTACTCGTCTTAGTAAAACAACAAAAACACTAATGCGTCCATGTATATGGAGAGTACCAGTGCGAATCTGTTTGCGGCAGCGAAAGTTTTAAGATGCGCAGAGTTCCAACACGATGATTATGAAAATGATCAAAAATAGAAAGACTAAAACACCCATAATATTCAAAATTTGATTTGTTAAAAAAAAATCAGAATGATTAAGTGTTTCCAACCCTTTCAACGCGAGAAGCTAGGATGCAATGGCAATTGTCTGACGCCCGGGACTATGTGGTGACCTATCCCGGGCAATCACGTTACACCAGGACATGCGTAGATGCAACCCGGCTTGCATGGCAACCCAACATCCGGGACCATCAATCAATGCACCTGTCTCGACCCGAGGTGATGTGCGCAGGTCATAAATAACCCCGGGACTCTACATGAAAATATGTAGCAATATTTCAAACAATAGAAACTTACAGCAGCACGTCCCGGTTGAACTCGTTGTAAAAGTGAAAAAACAACTTGATCAGCAGGAGAAGCAAGACCATGGAGATGTACTGCTTCATGTAGAGACCACGGTTGCCGAAGGTTTTCCGCCTGATGCGGGCCATGGTTGGGGCAGATGGGGTGTTTTAATTAGGGTGTGTCGTTATCGTCCTTCTGGTGCCCGGTAACAACTAAACAGACGATGCGCAGGTGCAACGGGTACATACAGCCTCAGCTTAAAAGGCATGCGTAGATGCAGCAGCCGTGTATCATAGCAACTGTCGGTCCCGGGCAAATCAATCGAAGCACCTCCACCCCTTTTCATCCCGGATGTTTCGCAGACAGACATAATGCAATATACCAACATACATACATACATACATAATCGAGACAAAGAAAATCGCATTTTTAATACATAAAAAATTCGCATTCACTGGCGATGTAGCCTACAGCTCGCATTACATGTTTTTTTAATTATGTCATGAATTAAATTTTATATAATTAGGGACAGTGTGATAAAGCATTTTTGAAAAGTTTGGTAATTCGGAATTATAAACAATTTTCATATTACAAAATTATTTTTCATACTCTTCCCTTTTATGCGCTACTTCTACGCCTCTGCGCACGTCCTTTGTTGAGCGTTCAGACTTAACCCATTCAATGCCACAGTAGATTTATTATGATATATCGTGCGTATTTTTTTATTATTTTTATATACATTTGACAATTTTAAAGGCATACTTATCAAAATACGAAATTAATTCTTTAACTGCCACGTCTAACTTTTTGCATGTAATAATTAAAATGTAAAATATAAATTTTCAACTAATAAAAATAATGCGCCACATTCTCCATCTCTTTCATTTAAATAAATTTTAATATGAATAAATAATTAAATAGCATAATAACCCTTTTACTACCGCGTTTTATAATTGTTGTTAAATTAAATAGAATAAAATATTTTTTCGTACATTAATTAGATCATCATAATAATATGAAAGATAAATATAAAATGTAATAGTTACCCCTCCCCATCCCTCTTTCAACCCTGCCTCTCATCACTCCTTTCTCTTACTAAAAGTGGGAAGGGGGTCAATGTGAAAGGCCCATCCCTAGACCCCCTCCCTTCCACCCCCTTCTCTTCTCTCACCTATTCCACAATCTCTCCGTCTCTCTCATACATTTTAGTACTTTTAAAATCCAAAAATTATAAAGAACTGATTTTATGTATGAGATACTAATATATTAGAAATCAACGATAAGTATGAAACCTAAAGGGTTAAAAAATTCTTTCTCATATATTATATTTAATTAATTAAAATAGATTTACATAATTAATTAACAATATTGAACTATAAGTAATACATGTATGAAAGGGATCAATGTGAATGGCGCATTCCTCCCCTATAATCCACCCCTCCCCCTTCTCCGCTGTCTCTCTCAATATTTTTAACATACATATATAACAGGTGATCAATGTAAAACATGACAATACCCTCTTGTGAAAAAAATAGTATTACATATAAAAATAAAATTTACTCACATATCATCAGCGGTGTTGCTGCTATAGTGTTAGTGGAGTGCCCTAATTGTCTAAATAGCGAAGTTTATAGTGATTAAAATTCTAAGTCCCTAATCTATCGCTCCATGTGGACGACCCTGTGCGGCTGTAGAGATCCACGCCGAACAGCAGGGCGCCCCAGGACCTAGGGCGCCCGGTTGTTCAGCCTCCTCGGCCGCTCCGACGCAACTGGCGCCGGCCAGGGTCGCCGCAGCCCTCAGGTGCTGCACATTTCTGCAGGTGGGGGGCGCATCTTGCGCGGATGCAGCTAGATTCGTAGCAGACTGCACATCCGGGAAAATCGATCGCGTGCAACCGGCCCCCGCCCGACAACCATGGTAACTGCCACCCTGGCGGCGGCGGCCAAACCCAGACGCGACCAGCGCAATCGTGGGGTGCGTTTCCACCGCTGAGTTTTATGAGCCACGTGTTGAGCTGGGAAGGGTTTTGTCTGGGTTGAAATTGTTTTGTGAAAACCGAAAATAATTCTACCGATACTAAACGTAAGAATCACATGTTTTCGTTTCTTGAAATGAGATTATAAATCACATTTTTTATCTAGGAATTATATAATTGAGTTAACAAAAACATGTTAACTAGCAAGCAAAGCCGTGATATTAAAATCGCTACATAAGCATTCTTGGTATTTATTCTTACAAAGATTTTTAAATATGAGTTATTTATTTAAGCATGGTTTTTTCCTTGTCTTAAAATAGAATTAGCAAAATTAAAAATAAAAATAGTGGACAGACACAGTCGTTCCAATTTAATTAAAAATTTAATAACAAAGCAGTAGGCTCGAAATATAAATATTTAATAATTAGGTAAGTCAACCAGATATAGCGAAATCATGAAGACAGAAAAATCTGAGAATCGGTGTAATCCATATTATTAATTATAAATTATTATGTGTAATATAATTTATAATAAATATATAGCTGGGGCTGATTTTATTATTAGCGCATTTAAAAAAAAATTGTGTCTGCTGCTCCTGGGGCTCAAACCCGCAACTTCAGAGTTACTAATCTAAGATGTTACAGACATCACTATTTTTTACTTATATGTTA
Organism: Plectrocnemia conspersa; assembly: GCF_051122295.1. NCBI lineage: Eukaryota > Metazoa > Arthropoda > Insecta > Trichoptera > Polycentropodidae > Plectrocnemia > Plectrocnemia conspersa. Next base: position 15,119,909 of record NW_028277172.1, read on the forward strand.
AATAAAATTGAGCTTGGTCATGCATAGTAAAATTTACTGATTGTAACCTTAATAATAGTTTATAATTCATTCAAGTTTTATTTCAGAGCTTTGGATGAAAGCACTGCGTCTACAAATAATAACAATACTCAACTTGTCATTTTTTGTTAAGGATGTTGACAATAAGAATACTCTATTTAGAAATCACAGTCAGTAATCATTATTTAACAAAATCATTCCCTTCTTAAATGTTTATATAAAAATTCAAGAAGGACACTTGAATAAATATTTTCTAAAATAAATCATATGTTCTTGGAACTATAAAGTTCATTAAAAATTTTTAGACGAGCGTCTTAAAAATATGTAATTACAAAACAGACTAAATGCTCACATTAAAAATAATATGTACATATGAAGGAACATAAGTTACATTATTGTAATACGTAAATTTTAAATTCTATAAGTTACTTGTAAAAAAAATCGTAGAGACCAGAAGATTTACAATTCGAATGGTTTTTATTAATTAATTTTTGTGTAACGAATTTGAGTTCTAATAATAAATTCTAACACAATATTGCTAATAATAAAATTTTCGATTATCTATTGTTAATAAAATAATACTTTTAATTATTTACTAAAAGTTATATTGGTATTCGTTAATAATGTAAGGGACTAACTGTATTATTGATTTTAACTTAAATCACTAAATATCTTGTATTATTAACTTTTAGATCTTTTAAAAAGAATAAATAATTTAACTTAAATATACCTTAATATAATCTCCTCACTTAAGCATTTATAATAATTTAATTATGTAAGTTCTATACGTATTAATACATTTGTACAATATATTAATTATAAACTGAAGTTTCTCATTGAACTATAAATACTTTCTATTATCATTTATTATTCTTCAACTTCCTGAGCGTCGAATTGCAAACTATAAAAGTTAATTAATGTATATATTATTATATTTATATTGGACCAGAAATTTAGACATTAATATAATTCATGAAGTAGAAAATTATAATTTGCACTATACTGAATATTTATTTAAACATTTTAATGTTGATAATAAAATAATGTTAAACATATAAATTATTAAATATTATATCAGTGATGGAATAGGAGGAAGGTAAGCAGATACCGAAATAAGTGGGATAACCCAGGATAAATAATTGTCTAAAAAATTCTGGATTTCCAAAATGTTCAAGATTTGTCCTGGATTCCAAATGAAGGCATTGTTTACAAATATGAAGTTGGTTAAAACCAAATATAAAAATAAATTCTCAGATTAAAATATTAAATGTATTTTTTAGACTCTCGGTAACTAAATTCGAATTAAAGTGTCAAAGTAATAACCAATAATCAAACAAAAATAAATATACAGATAGGTAAATGCAGCATTAAATTTTCAATTGTGGATATCTACAATATTTAATTTAAATACTTTTGTCATCAACGTATTAAGACATCCGTCAAAAGAAAGGCACCCTTGGGTCTTTTTGTTTTTTGTAAGCAATAAAGAATTGAGTATCTTGAGTTACAATTTTAAAAGCATAAAAATAGGACTTCACTTGAATAAATGCAGTAAGAAAACTTATTTTTAATTTACATTAAAACATATAAGCTTTGTCTAAAATGTAATTTTTTGCAGCGTTTCTTTTGTGTCAGTATTACTAAATTCAGTAATACTCTTAAATTAAATTAAACTGAAAATAAGTTAATATTGAATTGATAAAGTATTAAATTGCTAATATATTCAGATTAAAAAAATCAGGCAGATAACGATAATAAAATAAATATTAGCAACTTTTCGAGAAGCTCTTCGTTCTATATTTACGTTGCTTACCTTTACAGACATCAATTTTGATAAATATAAATCTTTTCGCTAACACGTAATTTTACTTAATTGATAATCTTAACATTCAAACACATTTATATCAAAACAATTAATAAATTTGTTAACCACCACTTAACTAAACATAATTGTTTATATATATAAAATTAGATTAAAATAACTTACCCAAAAGCATAATGACGACATCTTCTTGAGCATATTCTCTGATTTCGCCGAGCCACGCCCTCGTGTTGTCGAAACTCGTTTTGTTTGTGACGTCGTACAACAATAGCAGAGCTAAAAGCGTCATAAGTAAAACTAATATTTACCGGCAAATCCAAAAATATCACATCTAGGGTGTTACTTAAACACCCCCAATAAATATCTGGTACGAAAATATCCGCCCTTTATTCAACCTATTACGCTCACGTGTCAGTTAATTATTTTTAACCACTCGAGAAGAAAAGAAACTATTTTTATAGCTTGTTAAATGAAAGGTGTAAGATATAACCAATCCATTATTTATAAAAACATTACTTGATACTTTCACACATCATTAACTCTTGCCACCATTCGAAACGTATAATAATAGATACAAGGCTAGAAAAAATGTGGCATCCGAAGGTTCAAATTCTGAGAAATAAACCATATTTCTTAAAAATATAATAATGTGTTTTACTATATACAATATTAAAATCTTACCATGTGCATCTCTATAGTAAGCGTGAGTGACACTTCTAAATCTTTCTTGGCCCGCAGTGTCCCAGATTTGTAATTTAACTTTGGATCCATCAACTGCTACTATTTTATTCTGAAATTAAATTTCATTGGTTAAAAATATATAAATACAATTAATAAAAAATATATATTACAATTTATAAGAATCATTACTTATTTTAAAAAAAACGTGCAGAATTAAAACACTAAAAAGCAAACAATAAATAAATAAAAATTCTTAAAAAAAACATGCATTTATGTACATACATATATATTTTTATAATTTATTGTCGGTATTTTATTATTGTTGTGTTTAATTGAATATTTTATTGAACTGAAATAAAATCAATATATATTACATAAAAATATATTTTTAATGCATTCAGTCATATTTACAAAATATAAAAATCCTCAGTTACAGATCAGTAAAAATGCTAATGGGTGTCGATAGATTTATTTAAGTGAAAATAAGATATGTATTGTCATTCTCATAAATAAATAGATTTTTTTATATTTATGTGTAACATACTATACGCTTTCTCTCCTCCGTTAACTTCAAACAAATTTTCGCTGTTAAATTATTTAATTATCTCTCCGCAATGATCTAATTTGATCTAAAACGAAAGAGAGATATCTTCCGATCACATCATAATATTTTATCTTATTTAAAAAAATATTAAAACACCAAACATTCCGATGCCGTCGTAAGAGGCAATTTCGTTTTTTGAGGATATTGTCGAATCTAACCCGGAAATCGATTCCAACCGTAGAGATGTAGTTTCCTCCCAGAAATGTACCGTCCCGGAAACGAACCAACAGACATGTCTTCCCGACTCCTGAGTCTCCCAAAAGCATCACCTAAGTAATCAAAATTTGTTATAAATCAAATTATCAAACATTTTAATTTAATCGAAACACAAATTATTTTTTGATATATGTATTTATTATACAACCCTTTTATTCAAAAATAAAATTGACATAATAAACTGATTAATATATGAAATTATGTGCTGATTTTAAACCATAGTTATTTACAGCAATTTGACAGTTTCTTCAAAAATTGCTTTTTGATACTGTAAATATTTTCTTATCAAAAAAACCCAATATAATTTTTCGGACAACCCTAACCTAAATATACCCACCTTGCAGAAAATGTCATAATGTTCCACCTGAGGCCTCAGCGGAGGCCCCTCGAACGAAGGCGTCCTTGGGGGCCTTCTAGGCGGTTGCGGCTGGCCCTCGCCCTGATTGGCCCACATGGGCCTAACCCTGTTGACGACGACCCTCCTCTCACCATCGCCCTTGTCCCACATTTTTACAAGCGCTGGGCGTCACTCTGCGGCTTAATTGAAAAACATCACAGCACCATCACCGCCACTTCGAATGCAAATGAAATTGCATGCAACGCACGAGCGCTCTGTACATGGTTTCATTATTGCTCTGCGAAAGGATATTGTTTTGCAAAATTGAATTTGCGTGTATTTCTCCGTTGAAAACGTACGTGTCATAAGCGCATATTGAAAAGTCTGAACTTTGCCACTGAAATTATTATTCATAGATTAAACCAGTTGTGGGAAACATTTGATTTTCAGTTTTTTAATCGGTATGTATGTGGTAGTGCTAACGATATTATTGTATCATTCATAATGTTATATGCCCATTACTCATCCTTAACTCTAACATACTTCAAAAACAAACTTATTATGCTCTTGATCACACTGGCCAACATTTTTAAACTATTTTTGTAAGTTGCATAACAATACCTGATCTTAATGCATTATGCAGAAGTAAATTCAAAATCGAAAACAAAAAAATCTGGCATGTCAGATTTTTCAGTTAAAGATAGGTATTATAATATTATACATATATATATGTAGGTTATAATTTTTCATTTTTGCACCAATCATACAATATTTTTATTAACCATTTAATTTGTGTTTGTGACACTTTTTTACATTGGCAACACAGTAATATTGCCAGCACTGCTGTCAACTGAAAAACTAGCCAAATTTTCGGGCCTGCCAAAAATATTTTTGAGGCATTTATGACCGGCCGGGTAATAAAATTAGCATTTGTTAAGCTGTTCTTTATTGTTTTGCACATATTCAATATAGTTCTCAGCTATTTTTGAATATGTATTTATGCTCATTCAGTTTAAGAACAACACTATAAGAACGGTACTTCCATCGTGACAATGCCGCCCCTAAACAGGTGCCGCCCGGGGCGATCCGTACCCCCCCCTCTCCTCCCGGCCTCCTAGCTACGTCACTGATACAACGTCTATTGTTCCCACTGTAACTATTTAGTTATTTATGCAGAATTTATCACCCTTTTTATGAATAAGGACGACTTTTGCATTTACAAAGATCAGAAAATGATGACGTTTTGAGAATCAGACCAAAACTACGTTGTAAAAGAGCAGCGAGACTGACTTCGTAATCCTTCAAACTGAAACCATGAACCAAATCAGGTTCAAAACAACTTATATGTCGTGTATGTAAATACGTATCAATTAATTCAAAATGAAACTAATTATAATTAAAATTAAAAATAAAACGAATGTATGTATATTTTTGGATAGTTAAGCCTTAATATTTTGATAATTAAAATACGTTAAATTCATCACTAGCTTTAGTTAAACTGTACAGCTATATTAGCTGTATGGTGTAACCTTTGTTGTAAAAAAAACACCGCCGTGGCAATTATAACGAATGTAATTCGGCCCATATTGGCCTTTGGTTTAGGCTTTTCGATATTTTAAGCTATATGCACTAGAAATAAAATTAAAGTAATTGTTAATTTACTCAATTCATCATCCATCAATCTGATTGAAAAGTAGTTATATATCACACCTCTACATAAATGTGCCACGGCACAAATTAAGTTGAGAAACACTGGTTCAATTTAAATAAAGATCTTTTCTTTAGCTTTACAAGTTTATTAAAAACGCTCAAACATGTATATTTGAGCAAATTTATGTTGAACTTGAATAAATGTAATTAGATAAATGAAACACAAAATTTTACCAAAACGTTGCTTCCGGTTTGTGCAAATATTTGATTTATCATCAACCCTCGTCGAGATTTATCAGATGTGCTGTATAATTAAGGTCATCGATAGGGTCTCGTTTTAAAGCTTGAAGTAAAACGCGGTCGTTGGCCTGAAATAATTAAGGCACACGAAAAGGGCGGAAAAGGAAATTAATTAAACGTAAGCATACGTGAAAATAATATCCTTCAACTTCATTATTGACATGATTAAATAAATAATAATAAAGTGAACCGACAACAAAAATTGTTTTTTTTATATTTTTGGATTTAATAATAATAATAAAAATAATTTATACGTCATATCAGATTAGATTTACCTAGAATTTACTAACTTCACTTAAAATTGCGATTTAACGTTATAGTATATGATTAATGATTACTGAGAAGCAACCATATAATGCAAATGTTGAATATACTACAATATTAATTTAATTTAAAAAACACTAAATAGTTAATAGATGTCAAATACAATAAAATACCAAAAAAAACTCATTAAACATATTGAACAAAGACTTGCAGAAATATACATATTTAAATAAATGTTTATATTATAGTTTAGTTTAGGAATTATATTGTTAATTTCCGACGACATTACAATGAGGAATAAGAGCAAAATAAATAACTAATAAATATGTAATGAGAAACTATGATTTATTTTATTTCTCTTTTACAGTTGACACTCAATAGATGTTACCATGCACGACTAACTTGATTTTATGTAATTATTCAATACGATATTCATTAGAAAAATCTAAGAAACCCTAATCTGTGATTATTTATTGGAATTAAATTTAAATGATAGCTACTAATTATGATTACTATATGGTATTTTAGGGATAAGGCATGAGTCAATTATATTTTTTAATTAAACTTACAGTAAACTTTCTGTTTTTATTATATTTATAAAACAATACTAATTTGCCAACATTAAAATATTATATATCGTATAGATAACTAAACTTTGCTGGGTAAAACAACGAGTATCCTCTTAAATATATATTTTGATAAGCTATTAATTTAAATATATTCAACAAAACGATTCGCTGAAAATATTTAATTATGTTTTGTGATTTCAATCATACTTGAGCTTTTAACTTCTTATATGATTTTACTTAATATTAAATTTATATATAGAATATATTGATTGATAACATCAAAAGCAAAATAGGTAAAATAACGCGTTGAAAGGGTCACATAAATCAACTACTTTTATCATTTTTAACCATAGATACAATTTTTCAATATTGATCACATTACATATTCTCTTTATACTCTCTTTGGCTTACATAAAACATTTCCTCTAGCTTTATTTAAGAGATATTTAATTTAGTAAATAAGGCATCCTTGACGTAATAAAAATCCCGTGGAATGATGAAAATTTTTTACTTAACTTTTCCACGAAATTCCATATGGAACATACAATTTTATTAAAATTTATACAGAAATATATGTATGTACTTATACAATATTTTTAAGTCTATGTTCGAGATTTACTTTTTTAATGTTCGAGAAGATTTTAATAGGTCATGCCATTGCCAGACATTTTTATAGATCCGTATTTCAGGCATCTATACGTTTTTTTTATATAAGACGCTAGGTATACATTTATTTGTTTTATACTTTTTTTAATTATAATTAGTTTTATTTAAGATCTTTTTATTTTGGATTTAGTGTGCATATTCACATATATACGTTGTTTTGAACCTGATTTGGTTCATGGTTTCATTTTGAAATTACGAAGCAGCAGCGTAGCTAGGGTATGTGCCGCCCAGGGCGATCCTTAAAATTGCAGCCCCCCCCATACATTTTTTGTAGGGTCATAAAATCAGCATTTCTTAAAATAATAAATTGGTTATTATTAAGCTCTTGTTATTCGTAAATGTATATAAGTAACCAATAAGAACCACAGTAGACGATCCTATCGCGAATATGCCGCCCCCAAGCAAGTGCCGCCCGGGGCGGCCCGCCCCCTCCGCCCCCCCCAAAGCTACGCCACTGTTACAAAGTCAGTCTCGCTGCTTTTCTACAACGTAGTTTTGGTCTGATTCTCAAGACGTCATAATTTCCTGATCTTTGTAAATGCAAAAGTCGTTCTTATTCATAAAAAGAGTGATAAATTCTGCATAAAGAACTAAATAGTCACAGTGTGAACTATAGACGTTGTATCAGTGACGTAGCTAGGAGGCCGGGAAGGGGGGGGGTACGGACCGCCCCGGGCGGCATTTGCTTAGGGGTGACATTATCACGATGGAAATACCGCTCTTAAACTGAATGAGCAAAAATACATTTTCAAAAATAGCTAAGAGCTAAGTTGAATATTTGCAAAACATGGGCCTCTGCTGTTCGCGTTAATTATTAATGACGCTTTTGTAGACTTAAATTTTATAAAGGAATTCAAATTATTGCGGCCTCTTCTCTACAGAATGATTGAGATTTTTTATGAAGATGGGCTTCTGTCAACTGTCTGTCCTATAGTGTCGAATATGTGAAAGTGCCATACTGTGTCATTTTTTCAACGCCGTTCATCATCACGTCTGCGATAAATATTACAAGATGCTTGGTTTTGTTATGAGGAACGTATTTCACTTTGACGATTCGTCAGTTATTCGCGTCTTCTGACACTTTGGTACGAAGCATTCTTGAATCGGGATATATAATTTGGAATCCCCGAATAACAAAATACTCTCACTTAATCTAAAAAGTTCAGAAAAGGTTCTTGAGATACCTTTATAAGAGGATATTTGGTTATTATTTGTTCTTATACCACAGTGCCTTTCATTAGGAGTGTTAGGATGCGACTTGCTGTGTTCTCACAGAAATTTGTAAGTGTGTTAAGCATTTTTTCAAACTACTGGAAAGTTCTGTCAAAAATCAAACTATTTACGAGGAATTCCAGTTTGGGGTTTTGGAGCACTGGTATTGCACATTAATCTATTTAATGTCAGACATGAGGAACTGATCTGGTTCGTAACATTTAATTTTAATATTTTTTCTTTTTTATATTACTTGTATTCTATTTTTTGTATATTATAATAATACTATGTATTGTTTTTTTATCATTGTGATGCATTAGGGTAACCTGATAGGTCAGGATGGTCTTAATTTAATTAAAATAAATAAATATACATCACCATCTTTTTCATAATCTTATACCTCGTTTATGAATAGCTGTAGTGGTTGTACGTTGCCATATAAATTAACATCGAATAGAATAATATATTAATTTATAAATCTACTACTGTAACAAGACAATGTGTGTAACAATAATTTGGCAAATAATCAATGTCTGGCCATTAGAGATATATGTATATTATTATTATTAATTGTAAACTATTTATATGGTAAAATTCAATTTTACTGCGGGGATAAAATTAAGTCCCTTGGGTTAAAAGTCTAGACTTGTATACCTTATATTGTATACGGTACATTGTAATCTAGGGGCGCAACTCTAGAGATTTTTGCTGACCATTTATTTTCCCAATACAAAATTTAGCATAAAACTAATCATCGTTTTTCAAAGCCATAAATATATTATAAATCAGTGTTTTAGATTTTAGGAATTTTTAATATTTTTTCAAAAACTTTTATTTTATATAATACAAAAATATGTTTTATTGAGCCGAAATTCATGGGTGCTAAAAAGTTGCGTAAAAACTTTTTTATATTTACTTGTTATTTTTCGTAAAAAAATATTTATTTTTATTTATTGTTAATTTATCGTTAACATCATACTTTAAAGATAAACCCATTATAAATACATTTCTTAACTATTGTATTCTACTTATACTAATCACCAACAAACGTATTTTTTAAAATGTGTATATTTGAGAACACAGATTATTCTTCTGATCAATGTATTGTTTCCATATATATTTTTTTGCTATGCCCTGCTTCATAAAACGAGGTTGAAATGCAATAAACATGATTCGTAAGTTAGTAATTTGCTTAATACTGACAATGTGGCTGTAATTTGTTTAAAACTTAAAATGACATAATTGTATTTTGTGGCAAACTGACAATGATTATAATTTTTTGTACCATTTTAAACCAGAAATATTATGTATGCTGATTATTAAAAGGAGAGAGGATAGTAGTAGTTTTTCAGAAAATAATTGGATAATATTTATTTTTAACTTTTACATGTAGTTCTGCTTTTATCAAGTGGTTTATATGTTTTAATATTGAATTTATTATTTTTTATGTAAAGCTCTGATAATAATAAAACATACTTATCTGTACACTTTTACAATGAAAATATGCATATTTTACCCTTAAGCTTTTTCATTTATAAAAAAATATAAATTAAATGGGTTCTGATAACTTCAACGACATTAACATATAATATAAACTATTCTAAAAAATAAAATGTAGTGACAACGATCACATCGATTGTAAATACATGTCTTGAATTACGAAATAAATGATAAGATTGCAACTAAAGATTGCCAACTCTTTCTTACTTATGAATATCAACGAAAGTGATTTCTGAATCCAGTATAAGCTTAAAAATATATATACAAGATACTCTTATTGAAAGAATGAACATAGAATTGAAAGATTACAATGATTCCTATTGATATTTTCACAGTAGTCTTAGCTGTTGGTAAAACAATAATCACAACGCTCTTTAAAACTGAACAAACAAATTTTATTTCCTTGTTGATCAGATTTATATTTACCTGATTAATAATTTCTGGCTATTTTTAAAGTTTCTAATGAAGTCATCAGATTAATGTCGTTTATTTGTAGCTACAGCTAATTTTTGTTAAATAATATAATAAAATTGTCGTCAATTCTAAATATATTTTTGTATATTTTTCTATATAAGTAGATACCTTAAGTTAAATGATTTATAATAATAATAATACTGTTTATAATAAATAGCATTTCAAATCATAAATTACTCCTAATTGACGAAAAGTTACATGATAAATAACAGTAAAAAATGGCGCATGAGAGTCAAATTATTAAATATAAGACTTTGATAGGAAAGCTGTTAACTTTTCGCTCTGAATTTTCTTTATACGCCCCATGACGAAAATGAGGTATTAGGATGGGGATAAACTTTCCGAGTAAAGGGCCATAGAAAAAATAATCTTTAACTTTGTTAAAGTTCGGAAAATTACTTTCATTGTTGCATAGCGCCAGCTTTGTTCAAAGCTTTTAATAAAATGTTTTTATCTTCTATCGTGAATTTTGCAAAAATCTATGTAGAAGACAATCGCGAAACACAAAACATTACGAAAAATAATATATTACTGAAAGCTTACAATCAATAGTGCTATGCATGACCTAGCTCTAGTTTAGTTTAATTATTCACCATGATATTTATTTGTGTGATGATCGATCGGAATTAAATTAGATATAGTGATCAATAATTTTGACCACAATAGAAATTTATCTATATGAGATTCAAACCCTGGTTTTTCAGGAATTAGTTACCGATTTAAACCAGTGGTTTATCGTGCTGGTTAAGTAATCATAAGTCAAAGAAATATAAAAAAATGATAATTCAAAAAGACAATGACGATAAAAATCTAGCAGTGTCTATTTCATTATTGAATAACTCGGTGTAATAAAAAGTTATAAACCACATCTGAATACACATTACAATGTGTGTTTAAACAACACAAAGCATTTTCTAAAAAATTGCGTACATACAGACAGATGTTCCTATAAGTCTGTTAACCCCTGTACACATATTTTCAAAATAAATATATTAGCGTCGCAACCCTGTTTCACGCACCCCAAGATTTGTCTGCGTTCAAGGTCACCTGTTGCTAGGGCGAATGACAGGGTGCGTTTCTCCCCCGCCTCAAACTCCCCCAAAAGCTAGAGCTCATCTAACCGCAATTACTACAAATTGGCGAAATACGAACAAAAATCCGATAGTGTGAATCTAACGCCCTAGAGGCTAGATGAATTTATATTGTATATACATTATGTAATACTACATTACAGATATATAATAATAATAATACTAGTTAATTATTTATTATTAAAATTACTTTAACAATTTTAAAGTATCAAAAACCCTGGAGTTTGCGATGCGAAACACCTCAATAATTCAGTCAGACGAATTTTATATAACACATTACTGTTTAGCATATTAGAATATGGATGAAAACCAGTTCCATGAAATATTCCATACTATTAGAAAGGATACAAAGGATTTTTTTTGTATATATTTGTATATAAAATAACATAATATTCAAGTTGGTTTATCTCAGTAGTACGTAAATATGATTCACTGATTTAAATAAAAATATTTTTAATATAGAAGAAAATGGAGACATTACAACTTATCGTTCTATATCTTGCACCTTATTAAATGGATTGACATATTAAGTGGATCGCGAAATATTTTAAAGCATATTCAACAACCATAATCTGACCGATTTAGTCAAAAAGTTAGCATGCTTTAAAGGTTTGATAAGAAAAAACGTTTCTCTTACTTGTTCCTTATCAATTTTTTGTAGATAGAAACATCACTTTTGCTAACGAAACACAAAAATCTATCGACTGACTATCATTAGTAATAATATGTTTTTTGAGTACCTAGAATATTTTACTCGGCCTGCTTTATTACAAAATACATTTTTTAATACAATTATTTACTTATTATATTTTTTTCATGCGTTATAAACGATTAGGAAAATTTTAAACGCATTGTATTGATTATATATAATAGTAATTAAAATTAAAAAATTATTAAGCTGCTAAAAAAAGATGTTAAGCATCCTAAAATAAAATAGTTTTGACTCATAATGAGAATTATATAGCTCTAAAGTCAAATATACAATTTATGATTTACTCGCAGTTTTATCATCATTTCCAACACGTAATGCATATATTACTTAATAAAGCTTAAAATAATTATATATCTTCCGTTGGGTAGTTTGTTCCTATTATACAATATATTTTGATTAAGATGTAGAAGCTTAATTATCATCTAAATTTTCATCAGTTATATATAATGAAAGAAATTTATATAAAATTAGTAATGCATAAATTTGTATGTTTTCTTTATGTCATGTTTAATTTAAATTTCAATTCTTTCAACAGTCAAAATGCTGCCAACTGACCTGAATTTTCCATTCTAGTTCTCGAAACAACACACAATACACCACACACTCCGCCTCGCAATTAATATCGCATCACGAAACGAAATCCTTCGAGTGGCTGAGATCTCGCATCGCGGTACAAGAGTGTCGCGCAGCCAGGCGCCCACGAAGAGGGGTTGCCATGGATCCTCTTTTCAAATTACTCTCTGTTCAGTGGTTAGATTATCGGGGGTCTGTCTGATCTCTCGCCCCCAGGGTTGGCGTCCCCATATATCTGCGACCTCACCCAAAGAGCACCCCACTGCGTGTGGGTGTGTGAATAGGTGGGCTCCGAGAAAAATCATAAGCAGATTGCCTTAATGTAAAACCATAACAATTCGAAAATACTCACGATTCTGCTTATTAAATTTGTAAACAATGTAACTGTATACGTTGTAAACATTCTATAGGTATGGCTGCATTGTTTATTATTTATAATTGATAACACCAAACAATCAAATTTTTGTATAAAATATATAATAGCTCGATATATAAAAAGAGTCGCTGAATTGAAAATTGTTCTGAAAATTGGATTGAAAGCGGAACAAACAAAACAAAGCAAATGCATTTTCAGAGAGCTAATGCAATTAGCCATACTCTAAACGACAATGCAAAGTCCTCATTGTTGATTATAAACATAGAAAAAGCACTAACTTTAAAAGCTTTCGTTAGAAGAGAACTAAATAGATTTAGCAACTTCTTTATTTTTGTATCTATATAATGTAAGGGAAATGTGTACTTTGTAAATCACCTTAAAAGCGAAACCATGAAAGTATATAATACGCTTTGAAAATTTCGGCTGACCACTAAAGCTTAATTAAAATATACAGGATGACAGAAAAATTATAAACCTGTTTTACTTATGTTAAATAACATGTTATATAGCTTCTCTTTTATAAATTTAAATTAAATATATTCTTAACTGAAATATAAATAATTTCTCAAATAAAAATATGGTAAAACTTTTAACTCAATTTTAACAAATACATACTTTACAATTTAACAAATAGATATTGTTTAAATATTTAAAAGCAATGCTTTAATAAGATGCCTTCGTCCATTATGTTAATTGATTTACCAATAATTTTCCTGTTTATAGTCTGAAAGAGAAAGAGACAAAAATACCGATTATATGAATACAGAAAATTAAATATTATATTTATTTACATTGTAATATATCAGTTTGATAGACCAGTGGTATAAGTCAGTACCTGTATTATATATATTTTTTATTAAAAAACTTCATATCAAAGCATCACAATGGCCAATATACAGACAAAAATTACACAATTAAACATATTAAAATTAAAAAAAAACAGTTATGGTGCACACCTAAAATATGAGCACCATATCACCTATTTGTTAAAATAAATCACTGAAATTTGTGTGATTCCTTTATTATAATACATAAAAAATCAGAGTTTGAATCACAAATAAACCCTAGTGTTTTCAATTTTTAACTTGTCTAGAGGATAATAATTAGTAATTATTAAATAATTATAATTTCGATCGAATATCACGAATTAGGTTTTTCTAGATTTTCGTAATTTCACGGAGGAATATTAAAAATAAAATAGTACATATAAAATAGTAATAAAAAAATATAATTAATTATATACTTCAGTACTATAATTAACATTGTATTTTTGTTTGTAATTACTAATGCCCTTTTCTAATTATATACAGAGAGAGAAAGGACGTATTAGTAACGTAACTATAGTTTGGATACAATTCCAATACCGCTTCTGATAACTATCGAGGATAATTAAAATGAGCAACACCATATAAAATAATTGCTCCATGAAACGGATTGTTTGTGAATTAGTGATTTGGTGCGAATTCGTTTTATGGTACAAAGTATTTATTTAAATGCACATATATCTCAAAATAATTGCTTGTAATAGCACTCATAACTATCACGAATCCCTTTAAAAAAAGATGTAATATAAATTTTATTAAAAGCCGTTTCGTGGTATTCCTGATTTTTTTATTATAACCCAAAATTATGTACTGCTTTTACTCGTCAGCAGATCGCTTCACAAAGGAATACTTGATGGCAAAAATCTCCTGAATAAAGCCTGTTTTACGACCCTTTCTGACGGTTTAGTATTTATTTTTCGGTCGTAATTAAAGCGAGAAAAGAGAGATTGCTTCTAACATACAAGCGCGTATGTGTGCATACTATACAAAGTCGCGAGAAAATTATACGTTCAGATGGGTCAAAAAAAAATTTATTAACAAATCAAGTAAATCCAAAACTTTGTATGTGTAAAGAAACATGAAAAATTATACGAGCAAAATTACAATATTTAGTAAACAATTTTATGGAGTAGAAGTAAAGATGAGGATTGCTATTATTAAATCTATACCAAAATAAATTTAAAATGATTGAAGAAATGCGATTAATTAACACATTTATATGTATTAAAGAAGTAATCGAAGAAGCAGTCTTCGCAAAAGTGAAGAAGTGAGTTATTATTATATACTAAATCAATACGATAGACTAGTGGTATATGGAAGTCATTAATATCTAAAAGACGTTAGTGTTTTTCTGCGAGATCAGATCTGGTAATTATTATATATTATAATTCCGATCAATCAATGTAGATAAAGTTTTTCTAGATTTTCCAAATCTCATGGATGACTATCATGATAAATAATTTAAAATAAAATCGAGCTAGGTTGTGCATATTGGTGTCTGGTGTTTCATTACTCACTTAGCTGTTTTTTTATTGTGTTTACCCTGTTGTAACGCATTAAGCTAACGCACATCATGTTTCAACGAACGACAAATAAATATACATATATCCTATTTTATGCAAAAGACAGTCGGCCTTTAGAAAAAGACATTCTACGGAATTTGTAACTGTGTTCTAAGAAAAAAAATATCTCACGATGTACAACAAGGATACAATTTGAGACTTTTATTATTTATAATTCTATATAATAAGGATTGTAAAAATATCAATTTTTTTCAGATGATACTTTAACTTATTATATTGCTTAATGTGCTTAAGAAATAGTATTAAGTTTAAATAATTATTATATATAAATATTTACAATAAAAATTGGTTTAAATACAATGAACCTAAGCTAAATATATTATTATTAAAATTAAATTAATTGTAGATATGTTAAACGTAAACGTTGCTTATAATAGTTATTATTTAGGGGTATTTTTAGATCATTATAATTATTGTTGGTACTAGATTTACCGTCTAATGAGAAATAAGTATAAATATTTACACAAAAACAAGAACACTGGCAAGCTAACGCCGACGAAATCCGAGGCAAAGCACGAAAACCGAGACAATTTTTTCACGGAAAAAATCGTCGATAACCGAAGTACCATTGTACAACAAAAAAACATTTAGAGTTGCATTTTATTAAATTAATTTTTGTTACTATTGTAAAACGATTTTACATGTGAGAAATAAAGTAGATAAAATAATATCATAAAAGTTGCAGAATGCAATGAATAGTGCCGAATAAAAATATAATTTATCAGAGTTTATTATTTTTAAAGAAACTTTAAATATAACGATTTTTGGATACTAGATAAATATTATTAATAAATTCAGTAAACCACTTTTTTTTGATTGTGACTTTTTACTGGTTAATTATTAAAGAAACCCTATAATTTCATATGAATGAAAATATATGTTTATTGTGTTTTTAGCCCTTTTTTGTTATTATGTAATTCCATGCACATTTGGAAATTCCACAAAAGTCATAGATGACGTTTTCTGTCTTCACATGTACATATATGCGTGTAATTCATTTACGCTTAATAAAAATGCAGGTTTTAAAATTTGTTGAATTCTTGAACCGAATGAACTAAATCTGGTTCGATTTGATTAGTTAGTTCGTGGTTAAATAATGTCTGTTTTGGTTTGTTAGGTTTTGAAGTAAATTTTCTGTGTAGCATGTAAACTATCTACCAAGATAATCAATATTTTTATAAGTTAAAAATTTCAATAAAATCACATCCGAATACATTTTCACTATTAGATATATATTATATATATCTACTAGCAAAAATGTAAGTTATCTGATCCACTAGTATAATTATATGCTGCTCAAAACTGTCATTATACCCAGTTTGATAGTTGCAAAACGTGCATTCGCTGTACAAACCCAAATCTAACCTAAACGAAACCAAGTATAATTTTACCCAATGAATTTTATATTATAAAAACAACTATAGTTCTTAAAATTTCATCAACTTAGATTTTTGGTGGTTAATTTTAAATATTGTAGTATTTAATCGAACCATCTGACATCAAATTCGCGTAGCATATCAAACATGAGTGATTAAATACCACATTTACTGATACTGATCAGTAAAATTGAAAATCAATTTTTTAATTAAAGAAGCGGAGTTTGATATTATTGCCTAATTATTCTAAATAAGCCTTTTTTGCATTCGTTCAAGCTGTTCGGAGAGAATTAATAAAAAGTTTTGATTTTAATTTATCTGGTATTTTTTGCATTCTACATCGCCGCCCGATTCTGACACATAATTTACATTTATAGATTAGTAGCTATAACTCAAATATAATATATTGAATACATCTTAAATACATAAAAAGGTCAATGAACTGCCTAACCTAGTCAAACTAACTATCGCGAGATTGCAGAACACATCCGTGTAGCACTCGGCATCCGGGCCGTGGGCATGATTGTTTGTATATAAAAAATCCAAGAAAATCTACATCATATCTACATCTCGTCAAAGCGGAGCGTTTTAAGAGAACAATATAAGCGATGACATCAAAGGCGGATTGTGATAAAAAGTGAGCCTTTGCCATCTCGTGAATTTAAAATATACATTGATATAAATGTCATAATAAAATAATTAATAATTACAACTTTTAATATGGATAATAACAGTATTCTGTTGCAGCTTCCTACCTTAAGAATATATATGTATATGTTTAAATATCTTACTAAATACATTAGCAAGATGATGAGATCAAACTTTTTTTATAAATATACAACAATACAGTTCAGAGCATTCCAAGCATTTCTGGTATCTGAGAAGCAAACTACCAGCGTGTCAGTGTGGCACTTTTGGTATCATCAAAATACGTGTGGTTTTCAACCACAGTTTTTGTAATTTGCAGGTCATTCTAAACACAATTTTTAACAAACAAAAAGATAAATCAGCTAGTCTCCAAAGTAAGACCACAAACAATGGAATGCAAATCACGTGACCAAATAATTGCGTTAGTAATTGGAAAGCACGTCCATTCCGAAACGTAATCATACATAAGCATCGCCAAAAAATTACTTTTTGTGTAAAAAGGATGCGCACTAGATGATACATAATAATACATGCTGGAATGACTATCTGGACCATTTTTATTTTAAGACGTGAACACATTTCGTGGGTTGGCCTAAAAAGCTATGCAATGTTTCGTAAGCTTACTCATCTGCGATTCGCCAGAACAGACTCAAACCAGTATTATAAAGTTTGTGACATTTGGTTACATAATCCAGAGGCGTGGTGAGAGACGCAGTCAAGCCAGGAGACTGCATGACACTAGAGACATCAGCAGATCATCCATAAAGCATCACAGCTGACAATAATACAACTCGACACGCCAACGATGACTCTCCGACTTCAAAAACCTGCCATTCTATCTACATTTATTACTCTATTTGGCTGCAAAGTCACACCCCGTTGTCCTCAAAACCTTAAAGTAGCTACAACTAGTGACTAAATAAATGTTGAGGTCGATGTAAGCTACCAGTTATCCGGTTAAGATCTTAAATTTTCTGAATCTAAGTGTATTACCACCGCATATATTAAAATTGGTTAAAATATTAATCTAGCAGAAATGTGCAGTGGAACATATTTGATATATGATTTAATTCTCAGTTCGCCTTGCTTTCGCAATGACGTTAAATAAGAACAAGAACAGTCGCTCAATATGAAAGGAATTGACTGGAGATAAATGTTTCTGTCGTGGTCAATTGTATGTCATTAAATTTAGCGTGTTGTATCTAAAACATATATGTATGTCAACAGTTGAAATTAATTAAAGTATATAACATATCATGAGCTTATTTTTTTAACGATATCTACAATTGTCTGTTTAATTACTTTACTGTCACTCTCATTACATTTAACACTAAAGTTTGCCATTTTAGCAAAGACCGCTTTTTGCACTGCTCTCCCTAACCTCAGCCATTAAATTAGTAGTCAATTGCAGAATCGCTTTGACAGTTTTTGACGTGACCTCATAACTTGGACTACAGTTTAATTACGTATTAGATTGGCCATCGGTTCGGTTGTAATACTTCAGCGATTAATTAGTTGGCGCAAAGCCCGTATTACACTATCCCCGCTGAGTTGAGACAAAGCTGAAGTAATTAATTTTCAAAGATTGATTTTGCTCTAAGGTAGATACTTATGCATCCATCTATTGTGTGATAACTTTTAAAGGTAGAATATACAATGAGTGTCACAATATACACGATATACAAAGTATGTTTTATAAATTATTAATTTTATTAAAAATATGATATATAGTACATCTATTTAGATTAATAATTTTATTTTTGCCATTCTCCCCAACGTCCGGTAAGCGTATTGGTATTATTTTATGAACACGCCCGTTATAGTCTTTTGTGTCTACAGGATGCCCGAAGTGAGCTCATGAACTTATCATTCATTCACAAGAGGATTATCCAGCGGATTAGTTCAGCTCATTAGTTTTTCGGGATCGACACGAAAAACCTTTTGTGTTGGTATCATTTTTCATATGGTGCATCAGACAGAAAGTAAAAGTCTATAAATGTATAGATGATAAAGCAACTATTTTTTAATTCCTTGTAATTTAATACTGTTTTTTTTTTAGCTTAAATATTATTGTTAATTTAATATTTTTTTTTATAAAATATTTTAATTGTGGGCTTAATTATAAATGTTCTTTGAGATATTCGAGTCTTTCTTTATCGTGGCCAGGTGGTGTGGTTTGAAAATGTTTTCCATATGTTTAGCGAAAGTTGGTGATTTTTCAACTGTCATCACTATTTTTAATTGGTTGATGGTGTATTTGAGGTTGAGTTATTTTTTACGTATTTTTCTATAGAAGCATACAGTGATTTGCCATTATAAGTAAACAGAGTATGTAGATCATTTTTCATTTTAATACATAATATATTTTCTATGAGCTGAAGTAGCTCATTATTAAAGAATTTTTAATAACTTATATGTACGACCTAGCTCGATTTTAATGAATCATCACGATATTCCTCCGTGAGATTAGGAACATCTTGGTAAACCTAATCTGTAATGATCGATCGGAATTTTAATTATATAATAATCACTAATTTCGATGTATCAGACATGTAAATAGATTTTTTTAAAACACTCGTCTTTCAGATCAATAATCAAAGACATACCACTCTTCTATCGTGCTGATTTTATTTAAATATGTACTATAAGTACATCAAACTAGTGTAATTTAAACATATTTAGAATTTTAACTTTATATTCGTTCAAGACTTTATACGAAAATATTAAAAATCCAATCCAAATAGATCGATCAAGAAATAATTCTTACAAAACAACAGAAAATTTAAAATATCGTAATGTGACATTTTAATTCACGATCCTTAATTTATAAGCAATGGCTTTAATACTACTTCATTGTGTAATATATTAATTGCTTTTATATTCATTAAAATTTAATTGTTAAAATTAAATCCTAACTAGAATTTGTAAGCTATGATATTAAGTTAACAATGTGGATTTTTGCTTTGAAAAAAAACTGTTATGCAATATTTTTTTACAATTTATCCTTTTTATCTAGCAAAGTAAAAATTACGGTATTTTATTATTATGTAATTAAATATATTATAACACATTACATTATTATAAATTTACATTTTTCCAGTATAATTATGGTAATAAATTGTAATAACATTAAAATTAAATTGTAAGCTTGTTTAATTACGGTGTAATTTTAAAATTTGAATAGTTTTAATTTAAATGGTAACTAAATTTTCTTTATAGTAAAATTAGCAACTAAGCAACACTACGATTAAAAAAGGACAGTTTTATAAATTGGTTCAAATCATATTTAATACAATTTTAACTATTTTCTCTAAATCTGAAGACATAACTTTACATTAAGATTTAATTTATTATATAATTTCTAAGACAAGGGATTAAATACATTGAATGATGTAATAAATTTAAACAGCCAAGTATTTTAAATCTGATATAGCTACATTAAAACAAATATTTTTACCTCTTGTCTACGCTGTGCTTATTCAACTCAGAAATAATATACATACATATTTATGTATTTGGTACGTCTTTCAAAATTACATGGAAACCTCTAAGCTCGTGAGGATATTAAATAAACATTCACAGCATTTAATACCTACGTTTCTCTGAAACATATTTTAACGTAAAAAAAACATAACTGAATTGTGCAGGAGCGGTGGGTATTTTACAGGTCACAAAATTTATAAATGGATATACGTATATTCACAAATATAATATACTATAAGAAACATCAAAAATATTAAGCATCTTGCGTTTCAAGAATACACAGAAAAATATAAAATATTTCTTGAAAAAAATATTACTTTCCTGGAATAATTCACATATAAAAATGAAAGTAATACTCTAAATTATCCAGCACTCTTGGTTCGGTTTATAAATAATTTTATAAAATATATATTTATTATCTATCTACTATCTTCTTTTTTTATCGTAGAAAAATTTTTAATTCTCGCCTTTGTATGATATTGTTTATTTTTAGACGTCAATTCTATGAAATATAAAAAAGTGGGTTCGACGGTAATAAATCGCAAAATGAAAAAGTTCAGAATGAGTTTTCCTTTGGTGCTGAAGATTAAAAGTGCGGTGGACTTCCAAATTAATTTTCAACTTATAACGGTACGTGTGCTTTAAAGTTTCATCGTATCATAGATGCTGTATATATTTATTATTTTTATGTTAATTAAACAACCTAATAAAGTACTTGATTGACATAATATTTACAATAAAACTAGACTAATTTTTTATCATTAAAATTTAATTAAAAATAACTCATATTCATCCTCAATCATTTTGACAATATTCATAAAAAAATACAATTATATTGATAGATATTGATAAATATTGTTAATAATAATTATTATATTGTTTTTTTGAAGCATATCTTTTTTATGAGAAATCTACAATATTTTAAATTAATTTTTAAAATAGAAATTTTTCAATTATAGTGATGTATACATTTTTAGTATAGGCCTTTCTTCTTCGTCACTTAAAAAAATAACTACATATATACGATAGCTAAAAAAAATATATTTTTTTATTGCTTTTAATTATATAATTATTAAATGTCTAAATACTTACAATTTTATATTTAATTGCTAGCAGATCATATTATCTGATTTCATAAAATACATTTTTTATATTATTATATTTTTGCTTTATAATATAATAATTTAATATAATTTTAATAAATAAAGGTATGTAATATATAAATCTTTTCATTAGACTTTTAATGAATTCACGTTTTATTTCACATAATATCACATCATAAAAGATTGACATAAAAACAAATCATTAGCGTTTCATCGTTAATCTCGTATAAAATATATTTTTATGGCATTTTTTGCACAATAAGACGCAACACAGTGTCATAAAACCGTAATCAGAGGATACAAAGCGTTAGAGAGTTTATAAAATAAAATATTTACAAAACAACGTCGTAATATATTTTATATATATGCGAGCAAAGGGTTAAATTTTGCGGCAAATTATTTTATTGTTTGTTTGTCAAAGTTTATTATGCTTACTCAATGTCGTAGCATGTATTTATTTTATTATTTTGCTAATAAATATCACAGTTTTATTATGTTATAACGCTTATGATAAATCTGTTTTTAATGTAGTTATTGAGATTGATTACAAATTATCATTGCCAGATAGCACTATGCAACATTAAAACTAATGAATTCTGCAGTTCGTTATTTCAGTTGCGGTTAAAACAACTTCGGGTTTCGCGAAATTGGTTTTATTCAATTTGCTAGAATTATTCAGAGTAGCTTAATGTAATTCTGAAGCAAGAGAGCTTGGTACATCGTACGACCTTGTCAGATCAATACAAATCCTGACCCCAGGCGCTATAAAAATATATTTTTTCGTTGGCTCAGAGACACATTTCACATTTGATATTATTCAGACACTTTCTTAATTTATTTGTAGTGTAAATTGAAAAATATTTATGCCACATCATCTTCAATTTATGAAAATAATGCAGGATTAAGCTAATTGAATACTACACAATACTGATCATTTAATAAAAAGTACTTAACTAATAAATAAGGCATTATAAATATATTTTTTTAAATCAGTAAAATCATTTTTAATACAATTTTTTTGCCACAAAAATTCAATAAATTTTTATACGTTGATTTAAAATATGACATATGTATTTTCTGTTATATATTGTTTATTTATTATAGTCGATTTTATCCACATAAAAATATTTAATTCAAGTAGCAAAAAGAGTTTATATAAAAAAGACGTTAACATAAAATGATAAAAATAAGGTTAATAATATGGAACAATGCTGTTTTACGAACCAGAAGAGCACAGTCAGCCCAAAATTAAACGTATAAAAGCAAATATATCATATACCTATTCATTATTTCACAAGTTGAAACGACTGCGAAAAAAGACTTGTCGCAAATACGTGTTAAAAGCGCAATAAATTAAATGGTTAAATGAGTCTTTACTACTTGACGATTGCTTCTCAAATGAACCATAAGTACTTTTACAAATATGCTACCCGGGATCAACATTGCTAATTCTCTAGCTGTTAAAAATACTACACTTATGTATAAGCGTTTTTTTAAGATAAGCAGGGGAAAATAAAAATATTTTTCCACCCTCAAATTGTCGCCATTAGCTCAACATCGAAAGTAGACAGAGCAAAATAATTTCTTCTATCTCAACCAACAAAAATACCACGTCAGACACTACCATCAGAAACTTTCATCAATAACTTCCACCGGATAGTTTATCCTAACTCGAATCGAGCGGAGCTACGCCAAACATTGACCGAGGAAGCAACCGCTTCTCACTACACAAAAACTAGTCCGAAATCCAGAGTTCAGCTCGATCTTTAAAGACGACTGGGTTCTACAAGCACATTACATATCTATGCGTATATATACAAAGTATACAAATTTCAAAATTGTTTCAAGTTTATTAATAATTTTTAATATCAACGCGTGACAAAGACTTTTAGGGTTTAAAACTTACCATCTGAACTGCAATTAGTTCATAAATTGAAGACAAAATATATATAACAAAGACTCAACTGTTAATGTTGTTTGATTACACAAATTGGGCAGGGAACAAATCATTCAACGACTCATAATGAGGGAAGAAGCTCATTTCCACCTGAACGATCACCAGCGAGTATTCCACTCGTTTAAATATACGGTCTGGTGCACAGTTGCTTCCCAAAGGATCGAAATTATGACATTTTATTCTTTTTAGACCTAAATGGATATTTGAAAAAAAAAAGAATTGCTCGTAAAAACTTTTTACGAGCAATTCTTGTTGACACTACACTCAGTGCTTGACCCACCATTATATTTTTAATGAATATATTTGGAGAAAGTCAGCATTTTTCTGGTCTTAATGTTTACCAGATTTAACAGTCTTTTATTATTATATTTGAAGCTTTAGAGAGAGGGTGAATGTTAAGGAAACATAAAACCATTGAACAGCTGAAAGGGCTGAATGATCATATACCTAGATACGGGATGCGTAATATAAAAAGCACTTAAAGTATCTTAACTTTGTGCTTTTGAAAGCTACACGTAGTTCAAAATTTATTAATATGTATAAAAATAATATTTTAAAAGTTAAAATTATTTGTGAATTTTTTTATCTTTGTCACTGTGTATATTAAATACATATCTTATATGCTTATAAATTCCAAGAAAAAGCTTATAGAATTATAACCTCTCAAATTTAAGAGCTTCATATTTTTATTTTTAGTATTTTTTATATATTTTTATTACATATAATTATAAACTACACACGCACCTCTATAGTTTTTACTTATTAATTTTCTTTATTTATCCTCAAAATTATTTACACAGTAGATTTTCGCGCCAATATCTAAACAACCGGTACGTGCCGGGACGCTCCGGTACGACCCTACCCCGAGCACCGACCCCGCAGGACTGACGTCCCTCCCGGCCGGGACTCGTCAAAGGGTAACTAATGCGAAATAATACACTGTTAAGAGCCCAGCTCCCAGCCAGGGGCGGTCAACCGGGGGGTGGCAAATTGGAATTTAATTTGTGCGGGGAGGCTCGATAACACCGCGAGGTCGTTTAATGGGCTCGCTACCGATATAGACGCTCTTTTTTATAAATTGTTTTTATCAATTTGATACATAAATATACAAACATACAAACATTGGTTTAAATAAAATAAAAGTTAATATTAATTAAACGCGTATTGAAAGACCAATGGTCACATAAATTCACCCTCACGTATGAGGGTCATAATAGAACATGAACTTTATTTATGATATATTATTTATAAGTTAAGAAGTTCATATTTTTAGATTTGTTAGTTATATTGACAGAAGTTTTTCATAGATTACTACTAGACTTCTAAATATTCAAATATTTAAATACCGAATATATTTACTCATTTTTGAACTATTTGTTATTCGAGTATTAGTGCAAATATTCGTATAATATTTAATCATATTTGTAATGATATATTTAAAAAAAAATGTTTTCTAAAATCTAGGTGAATATTGTAGCAACTCTATAAACATAGTTTAAAATCGAAGATAAACCTTTTTTGTACCGCCGCATTGTATGTTATAACTAATAATGTATATTATAACTAATATACTGCTGATTAGTTACATTTATAATAATTTTGATTTTATTTTAAAATTTGTCCAGTGATTAATATCCAAGCGCTTTTTTTGACTGGTGTTCTTATAGATTTCGTTTAGCTTGTTTGTATGTATCATAACTCAGTGGACTATTTTCTCCGTTGTATTATATATTGAGGATATGTTTTTATCAGCTTTCTTTCTTAGAATATTTTCTCCAAATGATTTGTATAAAGTTCCTCCTTTTCTTGTTTTGTTCTTACGCATTTAATGTCTTATTTCCAAAGTACTGATCTTGTTTTATACAGTGCATGTTTAGTGCTCCTCCAAAAGGAGTATTTTATAGATTAATATGCAGTTACTCATTGCAAAAAATATATGATTCTGTTTTGGAATCTTTTAATTCTTAAACTGATTTAACCCTTTGAGAGGTATCACCGTACATGTTTTAAGGTACCCCAGACTGTAATATATTTACATACATAACTGTAGAAATAATAAATAAAGAACATTATATTTATATAATATTTTTTTATAAATTTAAGAGTACGTAAATGAACATAACAAAAAATATATTATATTAATTTTATAAAAAAATATATTGAGGACCTTTAAATTGATATAAAAAAATTCACAAAAGCCAACAAATTATAAAAAATATGTAAAATAAATTACTAAAACACACTAATACAAAAAAATAGTAAAATCAATCAAAGAAATTAAACGTTGAGAAGAATTAATTTCTTTCTATAAATGCAATATAAATAATAATAAATAAATAACAACACAAATAATTATTGAAAAATACGTCAAATTAACTCACTCCCAGGTGTATACTAACAAATTAATTGTGTATAAATTAACTCAATAATCAAATGGTTAAGGCAATTACACAATATGAACGTGTTTTGCATGAAATTTATTTTTAGCTTTTAAAAATTAAATCTTTTATCTTATCATTTACATCAATTCTATTATAATTAAGCTAGCCATAAATTCAACTTCATTATCAAGCTGAGAGTTTGTTTTTAGATATTTTTTAGTGTTTTATTTAATTATGTTGCTCTAATTGTTTTTTAAAGTCTTCTCAGTCTTATGTGCGATAAAATGACCTTATCAGTGGATAAGACACAACAATTTTATTTTCAGTTGATGAGACACAACATTTATTTTTCTATTATTGATTTATAACCTGTTTATATATGTTTAACTAATTACTTTTTTAGATTACGATATTGGCATGTTAAGAAAACATCCCCTTGGATACCTCTCCATATTTATTTATTCTGGTGTTGTCAGATCTACAGTCAAGTACAATAGTTCGGTTGCCTTTTTAATTGGATGGGTTTTTACTCTGTCTCTATACGATTGTGTCGAAGGATCGCAGCTATGGTGGGAATACCTCAAATAAGTAAGCTACAAAGTTGTCGGTCTTTTCCTTATTCATTTATTGTTTTCGATTTTGATTGGCGGCATTTTTTGGTATTGGATTTGTTTTGCTTCTTCGTTGTTTAGCTTTGAAAAGAATTATTTTTTCTAATAGTGTTTTGTCACTTAGTAATCTTAATTGTTGCCACTTATTGCGTAACTTACGCTTTTCTGCTAATGTTTGTGTTAATACTGTGGGATGACTTTTTCTTTTTTCATTTGTATTTTAGATTGGTTGTGGCTTTCCAAACTGCTGTATACATTTCCTATTGTGTTCGACTGCCTATTCTACTTTTTCAATGCTTTTAAATGGGATGTTTAATTCGATAACTTGGTCAATGTTTTCTCTGAACAAATTCTAATCAATTTTATGATTATATGAAGTCGGAGATTGTTTGTGGATTAAATTTTCAATTTATTTTCCAGTTTGCTAAACAAGGATGTACAGTTTTATTTTTTAAGATTGTGCTTTGGAATACAACATACAGCAAAAAGCGTTAATGATGAGTAACAATCTTAAATTTTAACGTTAGTTAGTTGGAGGTATTCAACGAAATTTGCCTGGCATATTAAAACTGGGTTTTTAAAATAATTATCTTTTTTATGTTAGTTTAATATCACTTTTACCAACTGATTCTTCACTAGCTATAAATTATTTTCCAAGAACTTGAATAAATATGAGGTGTGATCAAAAAATACGGTGAATAATTTTATTAAGAACAAAGTAATAATCTTCGATCAAATTTGAATTAATCTTCTTCAAAGTACTCTCCTTGGCTAGCAATGCACTTATCTCAACGTTAATTCCATGATTCAAAGCATTTCTAGAAGGCTTCTTTCGGAAGGGTCTTCAGTTGCTTCGTCGTGGCCGTCAATGTCTGGAATGGTGTGACAAAACGTTTTCCTTTTAACACAGTTTTTATTTTTGGGAAGAGCCAGAAGTCGCATGGTGCTAAATCCAGAGAGTACGGCGGATATAGACAGACAGGAACCTTTTTTTCGGCCAAAAAATCGCAGTTCAGAAGCGAGGTGTGGCACTGCACGTTGTCGTGATGAAGGAGAAAGCCATTGGTCCATTTTTCTGGTCTATTTCTCCGTACATCGTTTCGCAAACTTTGCAGTACGTTCATGTAAAATTCTGAGTTCACATTGGTTTCCCTTGGAACGAACTATGCCCTCACTATCGAAAAAACAATTAGCATGAAGTTGAGGCTCAACTTTGACTGACGTGCTTTCTTAGGGCGAGGAGAGCCACTCGTTTTCCATTGGGAACCCTGTATTGTCGTCTCAGGGTCATAGTCATACACCCAACTTTCATCTCCAGTTATAATTTTGACCATGAAGTCCGGAACTGCATCTAGAAGATTCTTGAATTCCGTGCAAACTGACACACGAATTTCTTTCTGTTCGTCAGTCAAAAGGCTGGGAACAAATTTCGCACTCACTCGTCTCATTTGTAAATTATCGGTTAAAATGCTTTGCTCGGACCCGTACGAGATGTTCAGTTCTTCGGTAAGCTAATAATAGTCAATCGCCTATTTGAACGAACCATTTTTGAACCTTTTTGTTTCTAAGGTCGAAGGACATCCCGACCATTGCTCGTCTTCAACCCACTCATTTCTGCTTTTAAATCGCTCAAACCTCTTGTAAACCGTCTTCAGAGTCATCACATTATCGCCATATACTGATTTTAACATTTCATTAGCGTCTTTGACACTTCTTTCAACTTAAAACAAAACTTAATGTTAATGAGTTGTTCGAAATTCATGATGCGCGACAGACACTGTAAATACAACCTCACTCTTTCAGCTCTGGAAGCCGGCTTATAAATCCCAAATTATTCAAACTTGACACTGACTATCTCAATGGATCAGGCTATTGGACTTATTACTTCAAATGGATGTAGCGTCAGCAGTTGCTGCTATAAAAATTCATTTACCGTATTTTTTTATCCCACCTCGTACATAGTAGCCATCGTTTGTGAATTAGACCTATGTGGACAATATAATTCACAAATGACACATTGATATTTGCTATTTTGTAAACTTATCTCTAATTTTGCTTTTTCATAATGTAATCTTTAAATATAATAGCAGATTCACCATGTATTTAATTGTCAGAGTATTGTTACTTATTAAATTGAGTTTCAAATTTCAATTTTTTGCTCATTATAAAATAATCCATTTTGTGACACCCATTATCCTTTCTTGATTCAAGTTATAAATTGGTTTTCTTGATTCTATTTAAAATCGCTTTATTGTGTTTTTGGTGATACTCAGGATATTTTGTTGCAATTACTAATTTTTGCGCATATTTTTAAGCAAGCTTCTATGAGGAATTCCAGCTCGTTATTTAAATAAACAACTTCTACCTCAAACGAATGTGAGTATTAATTGTAGCAGATAGTCGGTGATCTTATATTTGTATAATTTTCATCATATCTAAGGCTTTATATACATCTAGAATTAAAAGACGCTAATCTTGTTCATGCATTAATGAAAACGTAATCAAACAATTAATTTGATCTGTAATCGAGTGGATTTTTCAAAATCGAAATAGTCGTTAATATTTTATGGAATGAAGGAAATAAACTTATTTCTTTATCAGGTTTTTTAATTAGATAGATTTTTTTGAACAATTAAAATGGTTGAATATATGAATATATATAGAGGTACATGTATTTAATTATAGAAATATAGAAATTACGATACAATAGCATACAATCGACTGAAGAAAAACTGAGCAGATTTTATGATGGAATAAGAAACATCCATTGTTTTAATATTTAATATTTATAATGTATATATGTTTATTTATAAGATAATATCAACAATATATTGATGCATAAATTATATTCGAATGTCGTTTAGTAAAATAATATATTAAGCATAAAAATATATCTATAATTATATGAAAGTTGTAATAAAAATAAAAGCGTGCTATTTAAAGTAATATTAATTTATTTCATGCATTTTTTTATATACATAATGGATCATATTTTTATATAATATTGATCTTGACCTAATTTTTAAATATTATTTTCCTTACAATGATCCCTTTTGTATACTAAATATATTTTTTAATAAAAACTTACTGTAAATCCTATTCCTACTGTTGCTGAAAAGTTTCCTGATTGAAATTTTCCAGTTTCAAATTGAACTAATAAAGATGTCTTTCCTACGCCGCTATCACCCAGTAGTATTGTCTAAAAATATAAATAAACATATAATTAATTATCAACGCAAAAAAATTGTATACCAATGCTTATACTAAATATTAAATTAAAGCACGTAGGTTTTTACCGTGCTTTTCTCAAATCATGAAATTTCTGTTTTTAACACACGTGGCAAAATAGTTAAAATAATAATAATGTTTCAGATATCAAAAAACAAAACAGGAACCAGTATTAAAACTTTGTTTTGTGGCAAAAATTCAAGTTTAATAAGTGATTGTAGTTTGTGTTCTATTTTTCACGATTTATTTGTTATTAGTGGCATGTACAGATCTTACCTTTTATCATACTTACATTGCTGTTTATAATTGTAGTTGCATATCATACCAAAATTAATAGATGCGTAGGTTGTTAAAAAAATTAAGAATTTATTTTATACCTTATGAATTGGCAAGTCTTCCTCCGGTTTCTTAGTTTTGTAGTGATTGAGTAAATCAGGAGGTGGTTCGTAGTCCCTGTATCCTGTGCTTATTGTCGGTGGACGAACTTCGTCCTCAAAGACGTCGTCGCTCATACTGTCGTCTGTCATTCTGAAATTAGAAAATATTATGGTGTTAATTTTTTATTTATATTCCGTGCGAGCGAGCGACATTGCTACAGCCCAGCGGTCGAGAGCCGGTCTCACGAGGAGTAAAGGGGTGTGAATTATATTTTTCTTAAACTCTATGTACGTGTTTAAATATAAGTAATGGAACATATCAATGCTTTCAACATATGCTTTTGGTTGTTATAACATTTAAAATCTTGATAGTTTTACTCATTGCCATATTGTAATTTACTTGAACGATATACATACTTTAATTATTTAAAACTAAAATTACAACTCTTCTTGATTAATGAACCTTAATTATTAAATACATTATTTATTATATTATTATTAACTGACTGATAATATAAGTTTTATTACAAATATTTCTGTTATTTCAATTTTGTCACGACTTTCCCATTCTAGCAAGAAAAAAGAGACTTTTATACCTAGCCGAGAATAGTGTGGCATATTAGTTTTAATTAAATTGTAATATTATTTTTATTTTTTTAATACATTATCTATTAAGGCTACATTTATTTATGGTGAATAAAAATTCGTTAATATTTTGACAGTCAATCTTAACAATGAGTTTATTATTATCAGTACGATAGACGAGTAGTTCGAATCCCTTATGCTTTTCAATTTATATCGTGTCTGGAAGATCAGAAGAAGTGATTTATATATTAATATATTTCCGGTCAATTATCACATATTAGGTTCATCTAGATTTTTTTTAATCTCATAGAGGAATATCGTGATGATTAATTAAAATCAACTGTACATATTTGATATTGAAAATTCTCTAAGAATATGCTACTTCAGCTCTTAAAATTTTTATTAGCTTTTTATATTATCCTTTTATGTTATGTTTTATTTATCTTTCATTCTTGCTTTTAATGGTAACAAAGAGAATAATAAATCTTTAACAATTATTTTCTCTAATCAAACCTAATAACGGAAAATGGGTCAGAGACGATAGAGAAAAAGCTTAAGCTTTCGGCAATCACTTACTTAATACATTTTAATCGTTTCAAAAGGAAGACACTTATATCTGAATAGTGACAATAATACTTATAATTTTCTAATGCACCTCTTTAGAAAGAGTTTAAAAATTCCCAATAAAAAAAGTTAACTGAATTATATAAAAACATGTAAATTAACTTTATTTTAATTTACATATTTTTTAATTTTTTAATTAAAAATTTAACATAATCTAATTAAAAATAAGTGTATCTACGTCATATGGTTTTAAGTGAAATTTTGCATGGAGAAAAATTCATGCATGTCACGCTTGTAATTAAGCGTGTATGACGTTGTCAGGAATTCTGTAATACGACTAAACCTGATTTGCATGTAAATAAAGTAGAGCTCTGATAATAGTGAAACATAAAAAAAGTCCTGCTGATGTTCCGAATATTTTAATTTTAGGTGTTATAAATATAAAATAATTATTCTGAAATAAACTAAATAAACGCGAGAAACCATCTACAATCATAGGTGTATGTTATATAAAGGTTTTATAATTAACTGATTTTTTACTGTAAGCTGTAAATTACACATATGCCTGAAAAGTTTTACTTATCACTAAATATATTATGGTTTCTGATTTAAAAAAATAAATAATTAGCTTTAATAATTAGTAAATAACGTTTTTGGAGCACATAAATTAATAAACTAAATAAATACTGAAAATATCTACAAAAATAAGTATTTTTCTATGGAAGGGTATGTGATATTATCAGATTTTTATTATTATTATTATTATCAGAAATTTTATTTAGAAAACTAATTTCTTTTTAAATTCATTCGATCGATTTAAAACAAGATAGTGAATCAGACTGGCTATTAAATTTAACTTTATTATAGTATGTTTTTTAGAAAAAAATTATATAAAACTTAATGAGAAATATCTCTTAGAAATATTTGTACACATCCCTCGTATATTAAGAAGTTAAAACTTGAAAGTTTCAAGTTTTAGATACTGATATAAACTTTATATGTATATACAAAGTAATGTAAAATAAGCTTATCTGCTGTGAGATTAATGCGAAATAATGAATTCGTTTTACACCTACTTTTAAACAGGGGTTTCCCGGACGAATTTAGTAACATTGAAGCTATTTTTAGATATAAGGAAGGCAATGTTGATGTGTATTTATATTCTAAATGTAAAATAAAGTACGTATTTGTTAACTCCGCCTACATAAAATAAAGAGGGTGAAAGGCATTTACACCTACGCGCTGAAACGCAATGTTGAATACGTATATGTATTCCACATTGCGAATACGTATTCTACATAAAAATGACTAAAAATACTTTTTATCTTATTGAATTTTAAATAAATGTCGCGAAAACATGTTCACGTCGAGTGTAATTTGTAAATATATTATTATATATAGGTACGTAATACACAAGTAAAAATATATTATATATAAATATAATAAAATATTAACGTAAACTCAAATATTTTGGTGTATTTTATACAAAATAATAAATAAAAAATTAGCACAATGATTCGTATGCTATGCAAATAATATTATTTAAATAACATTAATAATATAAATAAAATTATATTATTGTTTCTAAGCTAAGTTCAATATATTTACCAACTATTATTTCTTTATTGTTTATAGATGTCTAAATTCTAAGAATATATTACCAGTCTCGTACGGCAATGACTCTGATACTCTCGTCTAATGCACATGTTACAGTGTATTTATACAGTGTCTAATATTTATTTTTACCAGTTCCTGGCCAAAGCCATTTACCTGGGTATCTATTAATTGGTTCTCACTTTTATTTATTTATTTTTAGGACAAAAAAAAAAAAAAAAAAAAGTAAAAAAAAAAAAAAAAGTTGTTTCTTATTACGTTAGCTAGCACTTTTTTTTACAAATATTCATGTTACCTTATTAAGGTTTTTAACTAATGGGTTAGAATGATTTTTGTTTCTGTCATGGTAATTTACTTTAAGTTTATCGAAATAAGTGTATTTATATTTTCACTGGTATACATATAATTTCACTAATGAAGCTAGCTGAAATTTATCAAAAAATTGTGTAAGTCAAACTGTATTTGTACACTAATGTACGCGTATCTACATATGGTCAGAGATTTACAGAAATATTGCGCCACATTGCTCGATTTTATTTGGTCTAGTTGGGTTTGATTACTTCGTTTAGGTTAGGTTTGTGATTGAAAATTAATTGAACGCTTTGCAACATAGAAATATCAGTATATAATTTCACTGGCGCCTATCATTTAAGTTATATTTTTTCTAGTCGAAATATATATCAACCGGTGAAAATGTATTCAGATATGATTTCATTGAAATGCCAGTGAAAGTATAATACATTTACTGTAACATAAGGCTGAAATATTTTTTCCTTTACTCTTCTTCCAGAATGATGACATGGAGCGACTGAATCGTGACACGTAAGTGGTCAATTTATTATGAAAGGAAAATTTTGTAGACAAATCCGGCCGAGCTGTTTTAATAAGCGTTGATAAAATCAACGAGAGTGACAATATTTATTATTATTCCCATATATTACTGCCACTTTATTTAAGCATATTAAAAACTAGTTTCATCTCAATTAACTCATTAATAGTAGTGGATTCAGAACATTGATGTCGATGATGAAGGAATCGTATACTAAAAACTGATGCCACTAAAACAAACTATCAAATCCTGTAAGTACTACTCACAATTGACTCCACTGATGGCTAGAATGTTAAAGTGCATTTACCATATAATCTGGACCATAGACCTTAAAAATATCATTTTTAGAATAATGGTCAGGGAGTCGGAGTAAATTATTCCAAAAAGTGACAAAGTTAATAAATGTTTGTACGATTTTATATAAATTGAGACGCGGTATTATTTTTACAATATTTTTTTGCCGACAAAATAAAGCTCTTATTAAATTTGAAAACAAAAATTAAAGATGGCAAGAGCTGCAAAAGCTTGTAAAACTGTTCGCGAAGAAGCGATAAAAAATCTACTGCCTTTGCTACAACTTTTACACTAATGCTCATAAACATAATGTACATTAATCGACTGAATTCTAAATATATGATATTAGTATTCAACATGCTTTGACATTCTAAATTTTTCTGTTCTTTTTTTCATTCAGAAAAAAATAGATTTTAATTCCTACCAAAACCACTTTTCACATAAATTCTTTGAAAGAAATCCTTCAGTTCTCAGAAAGAAAATAAAAAATAATTAATCATAATGACACATTATAATTAATTGTGTGTTTTGCTGAACTTACAAATAAATAATTTAAAAAACACAGCTAATATATAATTGTTTTATGTACAAGATACACCCAGCTTTGTATGTTATTGAGTGAAATGCTAAATATTTTATTAATGGTTTCAAACTAGGCTAAATATATTAACCAATTATTTTAGTATTATTTTAAGTTCATAGATGTCTATTAAAATACAAAAATATGTATTTTTCGAATATTTACAATATAACAATAAATGATAATAAATTTTTATTATAATTATAAATTAGTTATTAAATAATATTATTTATACTTAATAATATTTTAAGTAAATTAAAATAATATGAATAACTTTTTAAAAATATAAAAGATATTTAGATACCAAACTAGATTTAAACAGTAATTTTTATTTAATTATTTATTAAATTTTAGAATTTTTTTAAATGGAAGTTTGAATGCCATCTGGGTGCAGATATGAAAATTTCCGTGAAAATGTCGCGAGCTTTTCCCGTTAGATGATGTGAGCGCTCTGTTCGTCAAAGAGCTTTTCCGATTTTCCAACACATTTTAATTTAAAATGAATATTTTTATCATACTAATATTTTTTTATAATATGCATTAATAAAATTATTTAAATATTAATAAAAATCATACACGAAATATTAAATTAATAGTTAAATTTTATTTTAATAATCAATATGTTTACTACATATCTACATATTGTACATCATAAATAAAAAAATCATATACCTTATTTTTATTGGTATTCAGTTTTATTTTTAATACAATTACCCACAATCATAAACAAATTGCGTTGGTAAGGAACTGTCAAATAACAAAAAT
This sequence comes from Plectrocnemia conspersa, assembly GCF_051122295.1. Taxonomy (NCBI): domain Eukaryota; kingdom Metazoa; phylum Arthropoda; class Insecta; order Trichoptera; family Polycentropodidae; genus Plectrocnemia; species Plectrocnemia conspersa. The sequence continues at coordinate 15,155,776 of NW_028277172.1, forward strand.
GGCGCTGCCATATGTTGCGCCATTCCACATGGTTTATTATTTATTTTTTATATGTATAAAATATAAAATAAATCGTACATACCTTAGAGATGATGTAAATCTTCTCCTTATTGTATATATTTTGGTATTAATATTGGTGTATAAATATTATAAGTATATTAATAATTTAGAATAAGTCACATTTTCTAAACACTTTATTGTACTGTTATATTAATTTTATTGTAAATTATTATCACTTTTATTCAACTGCTCTCGATGACGCGAGATGAACCGGATGCTGTATCGACGCCCAGCGTACGGTTCATAAGGGCGCCGTCACGCGTCAAGCGGGAGCGATCGTTAGCGTATGTTTATAAACAATGGTTTTACGTTAAGAGTGGGGGGAGAGATTAATCGACCAGATGCAAAATGAGACGGCTATGGGAATGACAGTTGGCGCCCTGGGCGGCACGGCCCGCGGCCGGTCCTGTACTGACAGTCTGAGTTTTGTCTGTATAAGTGTGTGCGGATGTATGTGTCGGGTTGCGTGTGAGCCATCGATCGCCTGTGACGTCACGAGAGGGAAGAATTCGGTAAGGTGTCGTGCTGAAATCGGTCCTAGGTGAAGTTATTTTACTGTAACCTCTCATTTTTGGAAGGTATCGATAAAAAGCTAATATAATACAATTTGCCGATATAAAACTGAATGACCAATTGTAAAGCTTTATATTACTTTGATTTTTATTGAAATAATAAGTATACAATAATAATTTTCTGCTATTATTTCGGTGTAATATAGATTTTTCACTGAAAAATAAAAAATCCAGTAGCTGCTAAAAAAATTACAAAATAGGCTCTTTAATGACTATTTTCGTGAGATTACCATTGTCGTGGTGTATACCGTTTATAGAAGAAATAATTTTTAAAAACTTGTTAAAACAGATTTTAGAATTTTTACAAAAAAAATAGTAATAAAATAATTATCACCGATTATTTAATATTTACATAATTATAAATATATACCAAAATAAATGCAACACTAAATAAATTACTATTTTCATGTTAACCTATTAAATTTATTATAAAAGGATGCGAATCTCGCTACTCATCAAACATTATTTCCTGATCTTCGTAAATGGGTAACAAATTGCGCATTAAGAACTATAGCAAATTTCAGTGTTTTTAGTTCCTGCTAAAGTATTTTAAATAATTATCCATAGCTGACATTGATACGCGAATAAAAGTCGTATATACTATTTTTTTAAAAGCCTTCAAAAAATTTTGGCATGGGTTATTAGTAAAAAATTGACGAAAGAATATTTCTTAGGTATTTAAGTAATCGTAGATAGTATACGTAACGAAAGCATATTTTACCTTTTTGAGTGTTCCTTAATGGTTTTATTTGGGTGTCATTTCAAAATTTCAAATTGATTAGATGCATTCAACCTGTTGCGGATTTTTTTACTCTACATAGTGTTTTAGATTCTCAATGGAAATGGGCTTCCGTCAGAATATTCCATATTATGTAATTTTCCTGGTATCATTCACAATCAGAATATTTCTACAATCTTGATAAATATGTTCTGTCTATAAAAACTTCCACTAAAGATCTCGGAATCTGCACTAGCATATTCACCTATCACTGTCGCCATCCAGTTCCTTAATACGCTGGCATCGCACATTGTTCTATTTAATGTCAGTTAAGAGCTGGTCCAGTTCGTCATAATTTCATTTTGCTGATTAATGTTTTCTTTTTTTATATATTATTATTAGATTTTTTACTTTGCTTCATCTAGGATAGGTTTAAACACATTCTAATTATTATAAATAATTGTATTCATACTAATTTTACAAATTTATTTCAATACTTTGCTATATATAAAATTTTAATATCTTGTCTTCACGTATTGCAGTAGCACGTAATCGGTCGTCAGCACGTCGCCGTTTAGTAAAACTTTTAGCTTAATAAAGTTATAAATAGCACAGTAGACTTTGAAATGGCAGCCATAATGACATGTGCAATGTCACATCGCTACAGTTCACCATTTAATATGAGGTGTTGTGACAGAAATACACGTGTATTTTGTGTTTTATAGTATAGAGTATAAATTTTGACTATCGTGATCCGTTCTAAATTTAATTTAAATAAAAAATTATATATAATATTAATATAAATTGCAGCTAAACTTTTACTTAATCTTGATTTTATTCAATAGATACAAAATAAAATATATCCTGATTATTTTAAATGTGTTACAATAACTATATTCATATGTGTAGATTTTTTCACTTTATTGTAACACAATTTCTATTTTTACTTCTCGTTAACAGTATTATATAAATAAATAATTATGTATCAATTTTTGTACTAAATGAAAAATTGTTTAGCTTGCTTCTTAACTAAAATAAATTTAAAAAATGTATTAGTTATTTCAGTTGATTAAATATTTACATATATATGACTGTATTGGACTCAAAGAAAAGAGAACATAATTTTAAATTCTTATATTACATGAATCATTTATCTTTAAAAAAAAATTAAATAGTATTAATTAATAAGTTACAAAAATAGTAACTAATTACAAAAAACGTACCACAAATTAGTATACTTATGAATTGTTGATGGTACACATTAAATTAAAAACACACGTCAACGATTCCCTGATGGTGCTACAATAACTATATTCGTATGTGTAGATTTGTATATCTATTTGTTTTTATTGCATTTACTCGTATACTGTAAATTATAAAGAAATAATGATGCGTCACTTTTTGTATTAATGAAATTTTTTTAGCCTGTTTCATAACTTGAATAAATTTAAAAAATGTATTAGTTATTTCAGTTGACTAAATATTTACATACATTCGACTGTATAGGATAATCCAATGAAATGAGAACGTAATTTTAAATTCGTATATTACATTAAACATGTATCTTATAATGTATTAAGTTATAAAAATAGCAACCATTTGAAAAAAGTGCTACATGTGAATTGTTGCTGGTACTTACATATTAAATATAAAACATTAGTCAAGTCTTATTTCAAATTCCATTTCTATTGTACAAACTAAGAAAATACACAACATATAAACACATATTTCAAGTATTTATCTAAAAATGTCTATATACACTAGTTATATTAAATTGATTCTTATAGTAAAACTGTAAGAATTATTTATAATGAATATACAGAATAAATTATAAATAAATATATAAAATTTATATCTCAAATTATGCATAAATAAGACAACAGCGACCTTATTATTTTACAAGACTTACAATATAAACCAATCTTTCCAATAATTTATGACTAGTATTTTCCTCCGTTTCCTCCCACCGACCGCCTTAACATGGTCACCATTAAACGAAACTTGATCTTGTTCTTAAGTGATGTAAAATGAATATTAAACGAATTTAATTATACGGTCTGCTTTTTTTTAATAACCACCTTATAAATCCCATTCCAGAAATTACACGCATATTGAATCACAGAGAAGTTCAACAAGTTTTTTTTCTCAGCGTGATATTAATTGATTACGTTATTATTTCGTAATCTTTAAATTATCCTAAATGCAACACCTTTTCGGTATGTGCTTACTATAAAATGGGGCGTCTGAAGCGTCGCGGCGGCATATTTCCAATCCTATACGCGTTCTGGCCCGTTCATTAGTGTGCGTGCCCGACGCTGCTGCCCCCAAGCGTAAAACGATCGAACTTCAAATGCCAAACTGACAGATCGTTTGAAAGTCACATGCACTTAGGTCCATTCGCTTCAAAATCGATCTAAAAATGTACATGCAATTTAGATTACATTGCGTTACTTCAATCATTAGCAGAATAAAATTAATACGTAATTTACCTCGCGTTAGCACAAACATCAATCATGATGCATCCATGTAGCATCTACAATTAACTATGATAATAAATATGAAAAGTATTCTGTATCTGGGTGTGAATCGTCAAATACATATGATAAATGGATACACAACATATTGCAGGTAATCATTATAGGTATCTTGATTTGAGGTAAAAATCAATGAGTAATATTAATCCATACATCCCCTTCGGCACCTTTTGTAAAAAATACAGAATATTGAAATTATTTTCTTTGTAAAAATAATAATAAATTAATATAAATAAATTATTTTCTTTGTAAAAATATAAATAAATTAATATTAATAATATTTTTTTTTTTGTAAAAAATAACTTAAAACATATTTTTTTCATTTTATATCTATTTTCATTCTATACCAACAAAAAGGATATATCAACATTTGGAATACCCCTCAAAATACTCATAAAATAATTATTTGTAAGCTCCTATCTAGAGCAGGGCCGGCCCTAGGTTATTTGGCGCCCCAGGCAAAAACTAAATTTGCGCCCCCCCCCTATTAATACTTTAATAACTCATTACATGAGCACAAAAATATAATTCAAATTAAAGTAATTTAATATGATTTTGACACCATACTATTTTTTGAGATTGTGGGTATTTAAGAATTTGTAGTTTTATTTTCGTCGCGATTTTTTGCTCGTGAAATAATCTAAAGAGTGCACAGTAGTGTATACAAAAAAAATAATATCAGATTATATTCTTTAACAATATTGTTTGAAAATATTAAGTGAATATTGCGCCTTTATTTGGTATCATGGCGCCCCACAAGATCTAGCGCCCCAGGCGATCGCCTGTACTGCCTGCCCCTAGGGCCGGCCCTGATCTAGAGCTAGGCCCTTGTTCCTAGTATAATAATTTTAATAAGCAAATTGCTTATAAAACGTGTTGCTTCGTGTAACTTTGCATTGAGCAAATTATTTTAACGTTTAGATTAAAGTTTTGCAGACGTTTAAGCGCTTCTTTTTTCCATTACTTGAAAGTGCTGGGCGGCCTGAGGCTACTAGTGAACTTTTATAGAATTAGTTAATAACTAGAATTAGTTAATACTTAATTTATCTAGAATTTAATTTTACATTTTTATATTTAGAATTTACAGAATTAGTTATATCTTTATTCATACAAGTTATTATTATTATTTTTTTCCATTTTTTTAATAAATTATTGAAAGCATTTATGCAATGTATTTTTTCATTTATATATACATTGACTAAATTATTACTAGTGGAAACTTAATTTTCACTAAAATTATTATTACCAATGGAAAAGTCACACAAAACATCATATAGAATTTTACTGTATTACTACTAGTAGCAGAATAATTATGATCTATAATAGCATTACGACTAGTAACAGAATAACTAGTATTTACATTAGAAACACACACATCAGGTAGTGATTAAAAAAAATTAACCGGTAGTGTCTTTTCATCAAAAGCTAGATATGAAAATAAAGGCGGCGCATTAGGAATTTTATTATTGTATATTAGTTTCCTCAGATGGAGGCAAACAAGAGAGAGCTTCAGCATTTAGTATGGGATGGTTATGGTCTTCTATAAATTTTATTATCCATCCTTAAATTGAAAGAAAAACTGTTAATTTAATTTTAACTTTAGTTAGTAATTAAATTGAATAAATACCGTTTAATAAAATAAAAACCGTTTAATTTTAAAAGTAACACAGTTCGACACGGTGCAACTGCTTCACACTTGGGGGCTGCAGCGTCGCGCACATACACTAATGAACGGGCCCGAACGCGTATGGGATTGGAAATATGCGTCGCGGCGCTGATCAATGCGGCGAGTGCCCTACAAACGACACACATACCAATACGTTTATCATTACTCCATTTTCCATATTTAATTTAATTTTAAAACGTAATTAAATCAGGCTACGTCACTACATGTTGCATAATTAAATATGCTTTTATAAAGGCCCTAGATTTTTATTAACATGCTATAAATATATACATAAATATTTGTTTATACTAAACTAAAATTAATTGCTATACTATTTTATTGAATTTATTCGAATTAATATAAATAATAACATATCTACTTTAAAGACAACAGTATTATTATTTTTTTTAAATCATTAGATTTCGTTGTACCGCACTTTGTAAAATATTTGGGAGATGCGTATTCCTTGGTCTTTATTTACCTAGTTTGATTTTTTTTATTTCAAATTTATTTTCTCACAACTACTTTTGACATTATTTGGATTAAGATTTTACGTTTTTGCTAAGCAATTATTTATTAGGTATAAACCAAATTTTAATCTTTGAATATTTTTTGGAATTAAAATAAACATTAATTTAGTACTGAAAAATGAATTTGTATAGCACCTTTATTCGACCACATTTAAAATATCGTAGAACCTTATTTACTTAACCTCCTCTTTTGAACAAAGTGCAAAATTACTAATATTACAAAACAAAGCGAATATATATATTTTAAATAAAATTAAAATGTCCTTAAAAATTAAAAAGCTGTAGTGAAAAATAATTTTCAAGATTTTAACGCCTATTAATTATATATGACTTAAATCCATAAATTTGCCTCTTAAATTTTTAATTTACAACAATGAATTTAAGTAATAAAAAATAATTATGCGGTATTGTGGCAATCTTTTTACATTCGGACGTTATTCTCTGAACTGTTCTTTGAGACGGATAAAAAAAGCGCAATAAAACAATTATTAAAAAAGAAATCACTTCTTAGGCTATTACTAGCGATTGGGCAGAAGCTTTGTATTTTGACTTGTCGAAGGCTAATCGCATGTCTTTATTATATAAGCCAGCATTGCAGTGAGCCGCCATTCGTAAAGCTTGTCCTTGGCCAGCCGTCTCCATCAAAGACTCCGCTCTATTTACAGTGTCCTTTGAAGCACCTTTACGCTGTATTTACATACAAAAGTCTTTCACACTCAAGCAACGGAGTAAGGTATCTTTCATCGAAGTCTCCACCTCGCATTCGCATAATTAAGTCCCTCGTCAGAGGCCCAACCAAGAATCCGCGCCATCTCTTCCTCCTGATAGCCATACAAAATTTTACGTGTAAAAAAATATTATGTACAAGTAAAACACTACCTTGTTTACGGTATTTTTTGTCTTCCATTTGAATTTACTTTCTAAATTTCATAACAAACCTCGATTTATAGCATGTCTTTCCAAAAAATACTTAAACCTTTCACCCACGGAGCAAATCGAGTGTAATACCATCGCTGGAACGAATAGGCAAGTGCTACAAGAGCCCGGAACTAATTGAGTTTGCTCTCGTAGGGTGAAAGGTGAACTAGGGGTGGGGTGGGATTTAACACCCATGCCAGAAGGGGGTGGCCCGCCAAAAGGGAGAGTATATTAACAAGCCGGTCACGCCGAGAGGAGCAACAAGCAGAGGATATATAGATCTACGTTCTACGTATACAGAAATTTTGTGACCTTGTAATACGACACGTGACAACTTGAAAGGGGTGGATGGAGATTCCGCAAAGGGAAAAGACCTTGAGAGAAAATTTTCTTTCGGCGTGGGAGAATGATGGAGTGCCTGTCTGGGTGGTTTACTTTTAGATCTTTATGATATTGTGCTGTCTGTGCATACAGGGAGAGCAGCATTTTATGGAAAATATAATATGTAAAATAAATAAACAATATGTTAGAACTTAAAAAATCAAAAATAATTATATTAAATATGCATTTCAAAAATGTAGCTGCATCAGTGCAGTAATTAGTTGTAGAGTAAATAATAAGGCAAATTAAATAATAAAAAAAATATATAAAAATATGGTAACAGAACTTAATGGAATAGTTTAGATTATAATCAGATGTAAACACTTTAACTATTTATTTTCAACAGTCAGTCCACAATAACATCGATCAAAGCGTGATCATCATGTGCTCTTAAATGAATACCATGTGTTGTGAAGGATGGGCTGGTTTATGTAAATATACAGTGCAATATTGTTTTCTTGTTCTTGAAATACAATTGTCGAGATTATTATTCTATGCCCTCTTTCACTATATTTACAAAATATTAAAATGTCTTCTACATGCACCGATAATAAGTTTTTTCCTAGATTCGCTGTGGACGCTGAGATAATGTCTTGCACAACGTGATTTTATTTTTATTTGTTTTTAAAATTAGTAGTATTTTTTATTTATTCTAATTCAGCTCTGTTCTCTGCGTCTACTTAAATTCTACGTGTATTTATATTGGTCCATTGACTCTTGAGAATAAATAAATTATAGTCAAATTGTTTTCCAGTAAGCAATTCGCATTAATAAGTCAGTCATTTGTTGCCAAAACTATTTCACTACTAATCTTAATGAATTCGTAAACATTATTTTGATCACAAAATGCAGAGCATTGAAAACCTAATTTTCCATATGGCACAGTTAAAATCGATATCCACTATTCAATAGAACCACAAATTTAATTTTATCGCCTCTTATTGAAAGTCGAGAAGGGTTTGCTATACAATATAACGTATAATTGGCTAATAACCTCCAGAACGAAGTTGTTAAGTTAACGGTGGGCGTGTGCTATAGCTATAGCTATAACTCTAATAGCCAGAAGAGTCGAGATCACAGATTTATGACTGTATATTTCGGTCTGCCTCCCTGTGCTGCAGCAATAAAAGGGGGAAGCTCTAATTTGTTGCTACCTGTTGCCGTGAAGGATCGCCCCCGACCGCCGGCGCCCGACAGGCACGTGCCCCATCCTAAAACGGACCTGACCTTTATTATGTTGTTAAATATAAACGGTCTATTCTCAGATGAGCAATTTCGTATATAATAAAGAACTCAATGTGCTAAAACGTGCATGGGATCAGCAGAGCTACGTGGCGCAAAAGTCCGCAAAGGGGGCATTTTAAATTCATTTATTTTACGTGCAATTATAATACATATTATTTAAAAAATATAATTCGGTTAATTCTACGTGTTTTATCTTAACCCTAAATAATTCTACGTATTTTATCTTAACTCTAAATAAAATAAAGCAATTTACCAATGGTGAATTGATAAAATCGTGTATGATTGCTACAACCTTATTTCAATCTATAAGACTTTCGGTGAAAATAGTTGCTAAAAGTGTTGAGCACATTGTGAGTAACATCAATAAGCAATTAAATAGCAACAAAAAAATTTAAACGATTTTCTTTAACTTAACCCAGTGATTTCCAAACTTTCGTAAAAATGTTGTTAAGTTCTCTGCTCATATTTTTTGGAACAAAAACTGCTCTTTGAAGCATGCAGTTCGTCTTTATATGTTGAGTTTTTTATTCGCATCTGGCGATAACAGTCATAATATCAGTGTTTCAAGATACTAGAATTCAAGACGAACGATTTCTTTACACTTTAACTAGTTTATGTCCGTTAGTGTATACACTGACTAGTTAATTTATGCATTGTATATTTAAATTAAACGCGGAATGAAATGGCACCTTAATTGGAGAGGTTCACATTCTTAATAATATTATTAACATATATTAAAACTACATGAAAACTCACATCGGTAATAAATTGTGTAAATTTCAATAAGGAGAGCGAACACAATAAAGCAAATAGAACCTAAATTTATGTTAGTATATGTCAGTATTTTTACTGTAGCTTGACTGACATCGTTACATTGGAGAAACATTTACATTATACATAACAACACATCATTACATTTCTGAAATATAGGAAAAATTAAAAGGTTAATCTTTTCTGTAGTACCTATTCTCTATTATTTTCAAGGCTTTGAGCTGAATAAAAAAATATTAAATATTATTTGACAGATTAGATCCTTGAGAAATGCTTGATGTAACAGTGACATTTATATTTCTTACTCCCAAAATGTGTACTGAAATGGTAAAGTAGGTGGGGATAAAAATAGGCCAATTACAAGCATTTATGAATGTAATGTCAAGCAGTCTCGTTCGACGTTTGCTACGTTTCGCGTCTCGCTCTACTACACTGCGCAAGAGCGAGATAAAACAACAACAGATGTCCATTCGGAACGCAAGCTCATAAATCATTCAGAGTGCCGCCAGGTGGATTTTTTTTACCTGTCAGCTACGTTTTAATTTATTATGTACGAAAAACTTCGCCGATGTTTACATTTCAAGTGACGAAGTGATAATATGTTTTTTTCGCAAATGTTTTTTATGTACATTTTTTAAATTATGTATGTATTAGTGTATATGTGTATACGTTGCAAAAACAACTGATATAAATAACCATAAAGTGAAAATTAAATTTATAAATATTAGTAGGCATTAAGTTAATACTCTAAACCGAAATACACACATATGAACTAACTGAAAATTCTTATTACGTGTAATAAATAGGCGATTAAAGTTAAAAATACGAAAATAAGGTGCAATCGATATCTATGAAATATTTTTTTTATCATATTATTCGTGGCGAGAATTAGCAAACAATTACGATAATAGCAAAATATAAAATTCTTAGACGCCGCTTTATCTGACGGTGTTGCCAGTGTATTACGTAACTCCAGGGTATTCAACTAAATCGACCCCCACAGAGAGTTTTTTTAAACCAAATTTTCCTCTAAAATAAAATACACGTTTATATTTTTTTAATATTTTAATTTATTATATAATATAATATTATATTTTATTAATTATTCATATATGAATCACTGCTGTTTATCACTGATATAGCTCAATAAAATATTTTAGTTTTTGTGGAACTTTGCCTCCTTTTGAGGATTTGCCGAAAATGTGACATAGCATTGTCATTAATTAGATTTATGGCTCACACTGCTACAACCTTAGTCGAAATTTGAAATTTGCACTGTTTCCCAAACATTATAAATATCCCTATTATAATTTTAAATGAGAGGTTTCTCAGTCTCTTTCTCCTTCTCTGTAGTATCGTGCTGTTGCTCGCGATGCAGATATAGTCAGCTCCTGGCCATGTATGTAAATACATCCACCAATTCTTGAATATCATCCCATATTTATCCCCAAGGACACAATTTCATAGAAATTGGCGACTCCCGTTCTTTAGCAAACCCATAAACGCAATAGCCTACAGTTTTCTCTGAGTATAATTGAAGGTTCTCTCGAAAACCACACCCCATGCTTTATCGATGACCATGTTACAGTTTACGATGTCGAAATGATTTTACCAAAAATATTTGTGGGTAAAATTTGTTCCTTCAGGCACTTCGAAGCATCTATAAAATAGTGATTTGGTGTAGAGCTTATTCAAGTTTGAAATAACCTGCTGATCAATGAGCTGGAGTAATAGAGTAGTATTGGGATGAAGAAACTTGATCTTAATGAACTTGAATTCCTCCAGTAAGTCATACTCAAGATCTGGAGGATGAGTAGGAGCATTATCCATAGGCAACAAGACTCAGTGGCAAATTTTTTCGCAAATGTATGTCTTCACTGCAAGAAGAATCATCAACGGCTCGATTGGCAAGAAAGTAACGTAATGCTCGTATTGCAAAATATCGCTTGTTTATCAAATCATAATTATTCGTATTGAGAAACACTCGTAAGCCAAGTTACTCGCAATTCGAAGTTCCACTGTACTTTTTATGTAATAATTAAGACACTCTTTGTAGAAAACAAAATTGGTGGCTTATGATTATCTTTCGTTTCTATAATATTATATTTATTCTACGTAGCATTAGCTTCTCAATCATTGTTGATGATATAGGCAAAAGACGTTTATTTCACGCCTTCTGGGTTATTTCCTGGTTTTGAAATTAGGATAACCTTTGCCATCTTCCAATGGGTTGAAAAATATTGGAGTCATATTATTGATTTAAAAATGCATTTAATTATTTTTATACTCTATTCCGGTAGTTCTTTAAGCACCTTTCCTGTAATTAATTCATGTCCAGAAGCTATTTTGCGGCTTGTCATTTTTAATTATGGAATTAACTTTTCTTATTATAATTTAGGTCTGGTTGATGTGGTGCTTCCAGAAATGACTATTTTAAACTCTTTATTTTATAGACAGGATACTGAAAATGGTTCGAAAACTTTTGTTATGTAATTAGAGAATACAATAGTTTTTTATTTATTGCTTCTTGCTCATTTTCCATTTTCTAGTTTAGATGTCACATAATGAAAAAATCATGAATAAAAAGTAAAAGATATTTTAATTTAACATATTATTGATAATGTGTTACCATAAGTTAATTTATACACATGGGTAGAATAAAAATTACAGTTATCACATTATTTATTAATAAATTAATTATATACTAAACTTGTTATATGCTTATCGTTTATATTGGATTTTAATCTGCAAAAAATGTTTGTTATCGTTTGATATATGTACATATCTATATTTAAACATATATTAGAGCTATATCGTCACTACCTGTATTTGCTAATAAATACGCAATCTCTCTTATATGTCATAGGTGAGAGGATGGCAAATGTTTTAAACCTTTCTTTATTATTAAAAATAATTTAAAAAATCATATTTGGTAAAATATAAAATTATAATTTAATTAAATATAAAATACTCTGATAATTACAATTTAGATTGTAAAACATTTAAGCTAGAAAGCTTTTCCTCTCAAGCAATCAAATAAAGGAATGGTAAATAAAATAACATCTAAAAATTAATTCAAGGGAAAAAAATCTCATTATCTCACGCTCTGATTCTCAACGATAAAAATATTTGAATTTTTACCATAAAATCTGATAACAGTAAAACAGTATGAATATATTTAAGGCCATTAAAAACCAAAGAAAAGTTCATTGATTCGGTATTGTTAACCAATCTCAAGCTTGTGAGTTAAAAACCCAGTTGAAACCAGATTTTATTAAGCACTCAATATGGAATTATCATATAAATAAAATAAAAAGTCCTTCATATCTTATCAATAAAGTTTTGATCTACCGTTGTCGAGTATAAAAAACTCATGCCATTATCTCATACTATTTCTCTCGATCGATCGCTATTTTGTATGTCCAAACATATGCCAATTCAGCTTCGTAGTTAAAGTTACATCAACTTTTTTCATATTTATTATATTACTATCGATCGCATTATAAAAATGTATTTAATAAATAAGATACATTGTTTCTTTGTAAAAATAAAATTTATTATAATTAGATATGAGCCCAAAAAGAAAAATAAATATTGTCTATTATTTTTAAGTTAATCTACTTATCTATCTTTAACTAAAAGTTAAAATGTGTATAATAAATCTTACTTTTACACAGTTAATTCTTCAATGAAATTACCCTTAGTAACACTTGTCAGTTCAATGTAAAAAACGACGCGATATCGTTCGGTTTTCTATCGAAATAAAAGAACCCTCGCTTATTCCCTCGCCGAAGATTACTTACACTTTAAAATTCCACGCAGGAGATTAAATGGGAATCTTCAAGGATTTAACAGTTTTCGCCTCACTGAACAAGCCGGCTAATAAAAAGAAAGAGACGAAAGCTCGTTGGAGAGACAGGGACAGAGAAAAAACAAGTAGGGAACAGCGCCGCTATTTACCGGCGTATTACTGACAGGATATTTGTGTAATGCACAGATAGACAATAAAGAATCGTAATTTAATTTATTATTTATTTTTTATTTTTATTTAATTAAATTTAGTTTTTATTATAATCTTGTGAGTCAAGCCCAGATGAACTTTTATAATATACGTTATATAAAAATGACATATGTGATATATATGTTCGTGTAAAACCGTTATTTCTCATTTAAAAAAATAGCTGCTATCAAGAAATATATTATAAAAAAATACTATAATACAAATCATGATCATTGAGCATTAAATTTTGAACTCTAAAAATTACAGTTAAAAAATACTTCAACATCAGTTTTACCTACTTGTCTACATATTTACAAATGAAATTATTAAACCAAGTAAACCGTGTTTTTAGGTATATGTTAAAGAATATAGTTGATTACTTCTAAGATTACAAGCAAGCATCAGTAAAAACAATTTATTGCATATTCAATTGCAATAAAATAAAGTACATAAATTTTAGATATAGAACAGCTTATTATATTTATTCGTGAATAATGGATAATGGTGTATTTTTTAATCTTCCATTGTAACCTGATAGGCGTAAGCCGGTAAAATAGTAAGTAAATAAAAAAATGAATACTTACAAATAAATATTAGCCACTAGACTTAGTCTGGGAATCGGTAAAATATATATATAATTAATTACAAAATATTATGTGTAGTATGAAAACATACCATTTGAATAGAATATAGGACTTATACAGTCCAGTACATAAGAAGTAATTATGCATAATTGCATGCAGCTTGATATAATATTATACAAATAAAATATATAATATTATATCAAGCTGCATGCAATTTTATCGAGAAAAAAGTAAGGAAATACCAATGAGGATTCAAAACAAGAAAATCAGTAATAAACCTAATTTTCTTAAGTTGATAAATTTTAGAAAAGACATCGAGACACGCCACATATTTATTGATTTTAAAATTTCACTCTACAGTGTGTTTTATGGAGAGGCTATCCATAGATTTTATTAAAATAGAAAGATTTTGGTGTACGACTGGACTACCCAACTGCTGGATAACAAGCCTGATGGCAGAAGGTTGACCGGCAAACCAAAGCTTCGGTGGTTGGGCAAAAAATGGCAGTGGAGCTGAAGCCAACAACTGGAGGAACCTGGCGCAGGATCTAAAGAGATGAAGAACATTCTCCATTCTCCTCAAAGTTTCATATTAGATTGATGAGCCAATAATGATAACGATTATAATTTATAATGAATAGATGTCACATTTTCGGTTTTTAATAATAGCGCATTATAATCAATAGAGATTATGGTCGATTTTTAATTATAGCGCATTTTTATAAATAAAAATTCGAGTCTTCTGCCGTGACACGAACCCGCACCCTCTGGATTACCAGTCCCATGGACTATGCTGTTGCGATCTTATAAAGAAAACTGAGTAGGTGACAAAACGATGAAAAATTGAAATTTATGAAGAGAAACGAAACATGTAATTAATAACGAGCTAGTGAAATTTAATTATTGCAGTGTGAAATACATTTGATTTATATGTTTGATAAATACTCAATGGCAATATCACATAAGCACATTCATAGTATAACTCGATCTTTAAAAAGGTAGATATTTTCACCCTTAACACGATTTATTGCACCCATGTGTCAGTCTTCAAACAGTAACATTCTTAACTATAAAACAATATAGACATACATCTAAATAAGTGATTAAAATTTCCAAAAAATCCAAGCAAGTATTGTGGATATATCTTAAATTCTTCAATTTAATAAAATATGTTAAATTTCTTGGGTTTTTTTATAATATTTTTTATAATAATATTTTTATATATTTTTTATAATATTTTTATAATTTTTCCCAGTGCTTTTATTTTGGGAGCCCTGGGATACGTTTCTTTGTCGACTCGCAGACGTGTTTATGTAATTAAACACTTCTGGAAATTGCTCAAGGGCATCGTAGACAATCATTCAGTGCTCGAGCAGCTTCAAATGTGGGCTCCTGAAGGTGGTTATAGTTCTCGGTCGCGTCCACTATTCTTGCCTGTTAAGTCTAGAACTGGGGCACTTGCCAACTCTTCTCTGGCCAAGGCTATTTATCTGCTCAATTCTGTCCATAGTAATATTCACATTTTCTCTTGCACATATGGAGTTTTGGTTCAGTTCGTATGGGACAATGCACACCTGTTGAGGTGATTTGTGTCTGTTGTTTTGTCTTGTTTATATTTGTATGTATTATGATGTATTAGTACTTTTGACTATCGTGACGCATTGGGTTTGCCTGTCAGGTCACGATGGTTATAATTTTAATAAATAAATATTTTTTCTGAATAAAATGTCTTACTAAATATATTTAATTTCTAAATTAGTTTAAAAGTTTGTTTCTGGTCTAAAGGTTATTCAAACCCCTCAAACAGCGCAAATAATCAATTAAAATTAAAAACAATTTTTAAATAAAACGCACCGAACTGTTCTGACTGTGTCAATCACGTACACCCATTTATAAAACGGCGTCTCCCAATCTCCACGTCGATAAGCATACAACCATCTCACTCCCTCGCTTTTGACCCTCCATATACACCCATCTCTCTTTCTCCTTCAATCTCAGCTTCGCTTATCGCGTGACCTTCACGGCTGCATTCTCCCAGCTCAATGAGCGTCGCGTATACTCGCGTGTTGTAGGATAGAAATTACAGCCATCTATTTCACTCAATTAGAAAGTCGTCTATAATTATATCTGCGGCCGTCTATGCAATCTGCAGACGCCTGTCTGGCCGAGGGTAAACCAGATCTGCAAATTCTAGGAACAATGAATATAAATTGGGAATGTTTTTAGACCGGTTCTGTCGCGTGCATGGGTGTGTCGTAATTTTGATTGTATTGTAATTGCTACATAACCGCATACACCCAATACGTTACAAAGGGTAAATTTACTTGTGTGGAGTTTCTCCAGTTCCAAAAATGCATACTCTCAAAAACGTCTCATAAACATCTGATACGACTCTTTCCAACGCCTTTTAATCATCTGGCCCGCATTGCCTGACAAAAAAATGTCAAGGGCGCATATAAAATTTAATATTTATTTTCTACAGTGTAATTTTACTTTTTACACAAAAAATTACAGCATATTATTCTTAATGTGAACATTTCAGTGGATCAATATCTGGTTTAATAATGGAAACAGCGATGCAATGAGTAGTTTTTATGATGATTGTCTAAAAATTTTATTTCTTGTATGCTTTATACGGAAAAAAACAAACGTACTCTGCATAAGATATTTTTAAGAATGCGGGGTATTTTTTATTACGCAGCTATAAACTTACGTAAATCTAATAAAGACACTTGAATAAATAATTCTTAAAATTACATAAATGATTTTAAATATATACATTATATCAGGAAGATCGCAGGCAATGTGTCGATGACAACTAATTATAAAGTAGCAAATATACTGAAATGCAGTTTCTATTTTCTGAAATTTTAAAATCCACTCTCAAAGTCATGTAATAAAATAGAAATTAAAGACGAAGATTTGTTATTCACGTGGCTTTGTTCAGACAGTATTTCAAAGTAAATTAGGTTACTGTTCTTATTTTCAGATAGACACAATTTCGATTTAATTACAAATGCGACGCTTTTTAATTTAAATGAGGAGTGATATGCACTAGAAATGTTCAATCAGACATTTTTAAATGCAAGTTTAGGTTTTTCTTTAGTTCATGTCTTATCACTTTACTGCAGTAAAGTACACAGTATCTCTGTAGCTAGTTACAAGATAATTCATAAACTAGAAATAAATAATGATTTATTATTTTCATGTTTGATTAAATTTATTTTATTAATGACGATGTTTATAAAATTGTCCATTATTAATGTCACTTTTTTGGTGTAGTATGCAGTGATACTTAAGTGTTAAAAATCCTGATTCGTAAAAACACTTTGTTGCAAACTCGCTATACCAATCAAGGATAGCTTATTTTCAAAAATCACCAAAATTTTTCGATATAGTATATAAAATAAAAGGAATGTATATATATATTTTAGCTTTCGTTTCATCAAGATCGAAATAGATTTTAAATGAATTCTGTAATGATTCTAAGTGCCCGCTGATATCTATTTGAACTCAATTTTGGTCAAGCACTTCCTCTAGCATTGGAAAGTTGGCAAGAAAGTTTGTTGGCATGAAAGAATGCTAACAAACTTTCGAATGCCAACAAGCATACAAGAATATTGTCATGAAAGTTTCCAATAATTATTTTGTATACTCTTTTCTTCCAGATTGCTAGCTTAGCTGATGAAGCTTGTGATATTTCAGTTTTTCCCATAGCGGTAATTTCGTGAATTTCAATATATGGAAATTAAGATTTGCGACGAATATATGATCTTGATAAAATCTTTATGTAATGCAGATTTAAGCTCGGTTAACTGTTAGAAAATTAAAAATTTGCCACGACGAAAGAGTGCTTCGACCATAAATTTTAAGGGTTTCAAATCTTTTACTTTATCGTTAAATACATTTGCCTCCTATCAGTACTCTCGGGCTACAAATTATTACTAATAATGATAACATTTACATCCCTATTTAATATATTGTAGATGTTATCTAAACTTTATATTCAAATTAAACATGTTTTAACAACATTATTTACATACGACAACAATACGGAAAATTAGTTTAATTTTTATGAAAAGGAGTAGAAGATTTAAGGTTGTTATTAAATCACTAGATATATCTGCCAGAACCGTCAGGTATTTATTATTTATTAACTGATAAAAATATAATCTGAAACTAGGAATTAAAACCCGATTATTTCTTAATATTAGTCGAGGTCCTATGGAATTATGCCATGTACATATATCCGACACGTGGGTGATGCGTATGATTTTCAGAGCGGATTTGCTGTGAGAGTTTTTGCCCGTGGGCGTTTATGGGGCAATAGCTTAATGCTCTGTAGGGGAGGATTTTTTATATAAATTAATCTTGATTTAATACACGGTGAAGCCGAGGGTAAATTGGTCGGTAATAAAATTGAATCTCAATTTGCCTTCTGAGTGTGGTTAGCGATTTGAGCTATTTTGTAAATGCGAAGAAATTTGTTAGCGAAGGTAACTATACAAATATTTAATATAGATAAAATTACTAAGATGTGACTGATCACAGAACTACAGCTTTTGACATATGTTGTGTTAAAACGATAGTATATGTTCCTGACTAATACTTGAAAGAGCTGGGTTTGAATCTTATTTAGTATCTGTGTTTCAATTTCTATCGATTCTGAAAGATCAAACTTAGTGATTAGAAGATCAAACTCACAGATTAGATTTTCCTAAATTTTCTTAATCTCATTGATGAATATCGTGTTTAAAATATTTAATAAAATTAAATGGAGCTAGGTCGTGAATAGTGACATTTATTGATTGTAAGCTGCAATTAAAACGAAAGATTTACAATAAATAAATATAATAAAATGTTATATATGTATATTTATATAGGATTCAATATGGAAATTTGCAATACCATAGCCATTGAAAATACCATAGATAAATATACAATGTCATGTTATTGCGAATTTCTGTATATATGTGTTCATGCCTGAACAAGAAAATATATGTATATACATGGGCCTCTTTGCTAGTGAGATGAAAGCAACAGATCCCTTCACAATATAAAGTCCTTGATAGGCAAGGGATAGCACTTTTTAAACATTTATGATCTTTTATAACAAAATCTGACTATTGGACATTTATTTAGCTATTTTGTAATATTATTTTTTCGTTACCATTTAGAAAAATATTTATTCTTGCAATGGGTCTTGATAAAATGTATAAAGAGTCTCAAAAATAGTTAAACAAATATCTTAGTTATACTTTATATTTTCTTGCAATCTAAAATCAGCAATAACTGTTAATCTCTTTCTTTTTGTAATACACTAATTCCAACTGAATCTTGTTAAAGTGCTGTAACTACAAAAGAAAAATGAACTACGAAGACAAAATAAATTTTATGTAAATCCGTGATCGTGAGCATTTAATGGCACACAATTTCAATGACCATAAGCAGAGGTGAAAGTGGAAGAAACGGCTTAAAAAATATATAAAATATAGGTTTGGTGCACAAATTGATTGAACGTCTTTATGTACCACTTCACGTTTATATATGAAAGTTTTGTTCACATAAGTTTTGAGATAAGTGTAGTCTACACGGCGAACTATACCATATCGTTTTATTAGCCATCTCCCAAATATTATACTTTGAGGTTGTTAGATTAAAGCAGAAATGCTCCGTTCCATTCTCAACGTTCGCAGTACTTCACGATAACGTAAAAAATGTTTTATATTGAGTAGAAACTCCGCTGTTTTACATATAAGACGCAACATTTTTTTTAACTGGAGCGTTCCAGCTAGCTTTTACCTCTGAACATAAGTTTAATTTGCTAGCTTTTGGATTTAAATGACCTAATAATGACACATGGCTACTACTATTCTGATACATACCAGCACGATTGAGCAGTGCTGTAGTTAGTGACTAATTCCTGAAAAACCTGGATTCGAATCCCGTATGAAACATTATGATTTTCAACTTCAATCGTGTCTGGGATTATTATATAATTTTAATTCTGACCGATCATCGCAGTTTAGATTTTTCTAGATTTTCCTAATCTCGCGGATGAATATCGTTAATATGATTAATTCAAATCGTACATATTAGGTTAGTATAAAAAAATAGTTCCAAAAGTAATAATAAATCCTAATCGATATGCAAGTCTTATCTATTGGTCGTTAATTCAACAGGTTATGAATATTGTCGGATACATAAGACTTCAAAGCAGATTTTATCTGATATAATTCAACATACCAGCTTTTATTTTTTTGATTCTTAGAGTAACATTCCTATACATATTCCTCATAAATTCCCAGTAGAATTCCAAACATTCAAAATTACCGCCAAGACATCCCGAACACCGTGCGTTAATTTGATTGGTGCAAAACTCTGTCTAAACAGAGGATACCAGTCTTGATATACCGAGAAGGTAAGAGGATTAATGAGCGCAATAAAGAAACAAACGCGATACAAGGAAGCGATAAAAAATAAACAACCCTCACACATACTAATCTAAACATTGTGTTCATATGCCATAGAGTTCATTTTGGTGAGACGTGTGCAACTTCGCCGTAGAAGTTATACATAATTACGAAGGCAATCGAGTTTGCGTGGTGTTATCTCGCTTCCACCTATAGAATTTGGGAGAGCGAGCTGGTAGACACGAAAGGAACGGAAAATAAAAATAATATCCTTTGCTGTTGAGTATCTCTCTCTCTCTCTCTCTCTCTCTCTCTCTCTCTCTCTCTCAGATCAATTTCAAAGAGCATGCGTTGTCCGAATGGCGCTGCGGTCCTCAATATGTAGGCGGTTTTGAATTAATTATTTGGTTATTGATTTTCCGCCTTCGACATAATAAATCATATGTATGTATGTATAAATATATATGTAGATTAGGGAAGGCCTAATATAGTAATACATATTTGAATTTCTTTTAGGATAGAATTGGGATGAACAACAAGATTTTTGGCATAATTTGCCAAAAATAGCACGCAAATAAAATCAGACATCCGTTTGCCATCAAATATTGCCCAAATTGGAAGAAAAATTTTGCGACAAATAAAATCATTTCCAAGAATCATTTGCTTATAAAAAAAAATACTAACTTTACAAGGATTCTCAAGTACATTAAATTTTTTATGAAACTTGGAAACGTTTATTATTTGCATGAAATAAAATTTAGATATTATTTGCTCTTATATTTCAATAGTGGAAGCTTAAGAACTGCAACAAATATGCAGCCGAAAAAAGTTTGACAGCCTTTACCAACCAAGCCTTGATTAAATTTAAATCATCCTTTTTGTATACCTGCTGACTCCCCATCTAAGTAATTAAAAAAACGAAGTATTTAAATCAAAATAGTTTTGTTAGTATCAAGGAACTAAGCACATTTTATTATATCATAATAAAATTAAACGCCTTTCAATATTACTTGCTGTTAAGCTCAAATTGAAAATTTATGATTTCACAAAATTATAAATTTTGACCAAATAATTTTTCTATTAATGTTAAATAAGTTATTTTTAACCTTTTACTGGGTGTGATGAATAAATTCGTCATTCAAACAATAATATAATTAAACAGGAATGACGAGTTAACTCGTCATATTCTTTTAATAACTAAGCTACAGCGGAAAGACGAAGTATAACGCTTAATATTAATACATCTAAACACTGCAAGATAATATTTTAACTATTTTAATATGATTTAAAACCAAAAATTTTAAAACAGCTATAAAATTAGGATAAAAAATAAACTCTTACTGATGATAGGGATGATGAAATATGTCTACATTGTAAATGTTCCCGCACAAGAGATTAATTTTATATACATCAATTAAAAATATATGTTTTCTTAAATCTAAAATTTGGAATATATTTTTTTGTAATATGGTAATTTTATTTTTATAATTGTCAGATATTTTAATTTTATGTTTTATTTTTCTATATATTTGTATAATAAAATTAAAAGATTTTCCTTTCTTTTTTGCTCGTTTTGGATATGGTAATGACGTATTAACAGCATTTTTTATAAGTATGATCGGTTTTCAAGCTAATTTTAATAGACGTGACGAGAAATCCCGTCAATGTGAGAAAAAATGTCCCTACTTTTACCAGACTTAACTTTTAATTTGCATTGACGACGATAGCTCTATACTTGGATGCTGGGGCTATTAGGCAATAACAACTCAATGAAAATGAACTAGAAATCTTCGTCACTAAATCATACCATTGATTCCACTAAGTAAGACTCACAATTTATCAAACTAAATGAAGCAATAGACAAGAGAGGGCTCTGGGAAAGTTCACCGACCACAATTCCTCGAGCGGAAATTTCACCGAGTGGTAAATTCGTCGAATTGAAAATTCATATTCACCGATTCTACAATTCTTCGCTGATAATTTATTTATTAAAAATAATTATGTACACTTCTATTTTTTTAATACTTTAATTTAATATGTTATATTGCAAATTAATGCAATGTTTTTCATTATTATATAGGAAATATTTCTTAAATTCGATGCATTCACATAAATTATAAATAAAAATAATATATTATATTTTTATTTATATAATAAATAATAACAATAATAAGATGGTTATATAGTACATGTATTTTATATGTCTATAAATACTTTTTTATATATATTCATTTAATATGTATTTTATTTTTAAATAATTTGTTTATATTTATATTGACATATGTATGTATGTATATAATATATTAAGTTGTCTATTTAATTGAACTTGAATTTAATTTAATTTTTATTAATTATAATATGTCTCTGCAAATTATTTTTTTATGATATCTTTAAGCGTTTGTTCCGTTGTTTATTTATTTATAAATTTAGGAAAATTAGTTATTTTATTACATACTCATTAAAATGTATTAGTTCCACTATAATTTAATGTAATATATTATATTGCAAATTAATGCAATGTATTTCATTATTATATATGAAACTGGACGAATATATGTTGCAACCCAATGTATCATTTGACCAGTGGATAAATTTAAAATAATTTGATACTTAAAATATTTAGTCCATAGGTAAAGAGCTAACTATTTTAATAATCGCAAGTCTTTAAAAAATAAATATTCGTTTCAAATTTGCGCTCATAGTGGACCAATGAAGCGACATTAGACATACGAAAATGGACAATAAAATATTTTATAAATACCTAATTTATGACCAATATGGATCAAGAAATGCTATCAATAATGACAATTTTCCAATCTGGAAATCTCGCAATTAATTAAGAATCCCATGATAAGCAAAAGTAAAGCAATATATGCGAAACCAATTTCAGTACCGATTTATTTTAAAACGAATGCTATTAAAAATAATATTAAATTATTTATTATTTGGCTAACCGGAACACTTTGACAACCGTAGCGCCTCATTACAATCCGAGCACGTGGCGACGCGTCACCACGTGTTGCTCCTGCTTCCATTCGACTCCACGAGATGGCTCTGTAGGGCGAGTTGCGCGCAGGCGCCGCCCTATCGACCGCGCCCTTCGCACTCTTCATTCTCTGCTCTTTGCTCCTCTTCTCTCCCGGTGTCCTCTTTGTTCTCAAAGTGGTGGTGACGTCACGGTCGCTATCACATCCACACACCTACTTTTTCGCGCCCAATTAATCACGAGGGCAACACGTGCCCTTTGTACTGTGAACCTATCCAATTTGACACTGAGCATTTGAATATGATTATCACATCACATGGGTATTTGATTTACTTATTGTTATCACTCCAGAGCGTCATCCCCCAATTGAAAGCGTATGAAGTGACTCTATCCCACCAGCGTAGTCGTGGTCTTCTGAGCGATCCACTAGAAGCGTCTTGGACAATTGGTTATTCACCAGTTTTGCTTTGATTTAATTTGAGTCTTGAATAACTTAGGCAACGGAAACTGGCAGTGTTAAAAAAATTCTAAGGGCAATGGTAAAATTTGAAAAACATGCTATTAAATATACCTATACGATATTTTGTAGTATTTGTAAAGGATTGTTCAATGACGAGGAATCGGGGTAAATCTCCCGATAAAACAGTATTTCATTAAATAACTGGATACTGTCTAGATCTCTTTTTCACATGTTTATTTTGTCTGACTAGAGTTTTACATCTAGCTCGATCCAATATTTCTTTAAGGTAGCATTATCCATTTCTTTAAAATTATACAAAAAACTAAATAAAGATTCACTTGCATTTGCTAATTTAAACTTTTGATTGAGGGAATTGCTCATGTGATCCAAAACCGTAAAATAAAAATTTATCTTAAATTGCTGCTTGAGATCTGCAATCGAATTTGATTTGGTTTCGTAGAAAAGGTGACGTGCTTTTTAATTTGATGAATTACAGGAAGGTCAGGCTTGTGTTAATTTTCTCAGCCCTTGTAAAGGTATTGCTAGTAAATATATTGAAACATTCATCATTTTTTGCATTATATAAATTTGTAAATTTTTGACGCATTCGGTTAAGCTTATATTTGGGTTTGGAAGCATTTTACTAACGATATCTACCTTTGAAAGCAAATTTTGCTCTAATGAATGAGCCATATTTCTTGCTTTTATATCACGGGTTATGTTCTTATGTTCTTTATATTAAGACGTAAAGGCCTTATAGATTTAATTCTGCTTTACCATATTGTATCGTTAAAACTTTTGAGAGTTAAGTTTAAAATGTGTTTCTTCAAAACATCCCATCGATATTTGGAAGCAGAAATTTTTTACCATGTGTGACAAAAGGATTGCCATGTCAATTAAGAGAAAACGAGATAGGGCGGTATTTTAGCGAACTAACTTCTCGTAGGGGGGAATTTTACGGCTTTAAATATTGCATGAAAAATTACACGAAAAAAGTAAAAATTGAACTTTTAAAGAGCATTAATACGAAACCGAAAAATAATATTTGTGTGGCGAATAAGGCATCAATTTATTAGAAATGGAAATAAGATGACTTAGATATCTTCAAAAGCATGAGGTTTTGGTACTAATTGCATCCAATAAAATATTAATTTTGTTAAAAAATACCGATTAGGGAAACTCAAGAATAACTTTACGCCTAAACTATTTTTTTTTTGTTTCAAATTATAATCAATTCTTAGTATTATTTTATTATTCTTTTTACGTTGGTGTCGTATATTAGAAATTGAGATTTTGTTGAATCGGCCGCTATCTAGAAATTGGCCGCCTTCCTGTATAATTAAAATAAAACACTAAACGAATACTGGTATTATTAAAATAATCAATTCAAGTATTATTTTTAATAATATGCTCGTAGTAATATTGGATCATTGAGTGTCTCTTCATTTAGTCTGGATCTAAATTTGGTGTCCAGGAAGCCTGCTTCTGAAAAAGCCCGCTCAGCCTCCACATGCGTTGAAGTTATTGTCATGAGATTATTTGTAAACCATTTTGAAGTGATGACCACGTGAAACGCCATTTTCTTATTACGGACATAAGGCTAGTGTCATTCTGAACTTTCGGTTAGAATATCATCAAACTTTTTGTCATTTATGTATTTGTTATTTTTTTTGTGCTTCATATTATTTGTTTAACTGAAGAGAACTGAGGATGAGACGACTGTGCTTCAAGTGACTCTTTTGATATTTTACCACGCCTTGCTCACAGTCTTCAGTTAACCTTTCCATTAATTTTATAATTGACTGAGTTTTACGAGTTATTACAGGGAAAATTATATCAATATTAATCTCATCAAGCGATTTGAGATTGAATAAATATGTAATCGTATCCGTTAAATTTATTCGTCTTCGTTTTTCTATATTTGTTGTGATATCAATTAACGTAACTGAGCTTAACGTAGATTTAATAATTGCTACGGCTAAGCAAAGGTTGAAATCACGTTGGCAGTGTTTTAGTAATTTTAGAGGTTTCAAAACTTCTATTTTTTCAGCTGTTTTCTTTTTAATTGAACTTTAACTTTAACTTTAACTGTTTAAGTCTATTTACGTTTTATGTATACATATTTTTTTAAATAAATCGCATATTATAAAGATTATTTCATCTGGTTTTACAGTTTAATACATACATACATGAAAGATATTTTCCATGCTCGTTTTTAACTTTTTTTTTTTAAATAGCATATTTCTTAAGAGTTTTCTTACTTTATTTACATCTCTGAAGCAGTGTTTTTTCAGATTCACAATCGATTATCAAAAATCCTTTCATTTCTTATATCCATCGGTAAATTAATATTGATCATTTTTTTCCGAGAATGATTTCGAAGGTTGGATTGAAATCATTTTGTATAGAACTTCAGAGACAGCTAAGTAAATTCCATAAGGGATACATAATTACGAACGAGTGTGTGTGAGTAATGCAGTGATGCCAACTTAATAATGGAGTAAACCTATCTCTATTTTACCGATTTCTGAAGTTATTTATTATCTGTAAGCACATATACACGTGCACCGAACGTTACAATTTTTTATACAAGCCAATTCGAATTTTGTTGTGCATGTAGTTGACGGTAATCTATTGATGACAATTATACAAAATTTGTAAGAATTTATTCTTACTGATTATGTTTGTGTAGTCTTATGAAAAGATTGCCACTGTGGCGATGTTTAATAAAAATAATGAAAATACTTCGTCACTAGATTTTTATCTATTGCATATTTTTATCTATTACAAAAGATAAATAACACATGATTTTCTTGAAAATAAATTTTAAATTATCGATGCAAAGAAGAGTCTTGCTGTTAAGTTATTAAGCTGTTGATCAACTATCTATGATAGCACAATACCAATAAAAAGTATATATCATCTCTCTTAACATTGAATCTATCACCTTACTTTTCATATTTTTAGTTTTAAATATTTTATAACATTAAAATATATATTAAAAATATTATATAATATTAAAATGAAATATCAATTATAATAAGGTTTGCTTAGATGTTTATTTAAATTGACCTAATCAACGAAGGGCACGTTCTTCATAATTGGAATAGTATAAGTATAATTTTAGGTATAAGTTCGCTCGAAGCTTCTGAGGAAATACTTTATTTGTCGTGCATTTCTGTATACCAGAGCAGCCCAACCTTTTTGTAATTGCGATATACATATTTATAAAAAATTATAATCGCGACCTACTAGTATACAGGGGGGCAAATAATAATATGTTATATAACGAATACGTAATATAAAATGTTTATTAAATATTTCAGTGAAAAAATAATAATTCAAAGTTGAGATTATACGATAAAAGAGTTGTTCATCACTCATAAATTTCGTACATAAATCCGATTTAATAATTTCATAATTCAGATTTTTTTATATTCTGATATTTATAATATAAGAAAATGCTGATTCAGCTATAACAATAAATTTGTTTTTTAGTGAGTATGTTTCTAAATACAATTTTTGGATTAAAAATTATAAATCATTTTGCTGCTTGAATATTTTCAGCTATAGTTCATTCTGATTTAACTTGTAATCACTTCTATGTTAATATATTTAAAAAAATACAATATGAAATTTTCAATTATTCCAAAATCTTTGAATCTTGTCTTAAATTTTTTTTCAACATTTACAATTTGTTTGGGTGAAATTAAGTTATATTACATAAACAAATATTTTCCAATGCATGTGAAATGCTTTAACACTCCATCTTTTAAAGTTTTTGATAAACTTTTATCGAGCTTATCATATCTAATAACTCTTTATATTGGCCTAGTAATTCAAGATTAAAATCACTGTGCTTTGAGCTAAAGTCTGCTAGGAATAACAAATTCAATTACTACTCTTTGTTACTTCTAGCATAGAGGAATCTTTCCATGTCTTCTAATAACTTATTTCTTTTTCTCTTCTCGAAACTTTTCCATGTCTTCATAAGGAATGGATTTCTGCTAATCCATCCAACATTGGTGTACAACAAAAGTTCCTTATCATGATCTTCATTTTCTAATCTAAATAGGTTCCTCTGAAAAGCATTTCCTCGTATAGAATTGACTATTTTAAATATAGTTTTCATAACATTATGTGTATTCAGTCTCTTTGAAATTGGTGGATAATGCAGTGACATCATAAAGTTTTGATAATTATCATCATCAAAACCAATAAAACAGTCAATTTATAAATTGGAAATTTTATTTCTAAACTAAAATATATATTCTCTTAACGTTTTTCAGTCCATTGGTATTAGGTACTTTAGGAAATCTTCGAATACCACCCGAGTAGATGTCATTAATTGTGCAGTACGCATCACATCAGTTGATTGATAAAATTTTAAAGAAAAGCCTACCTCTTTTAGTTGACGATTTTTTTTATTTCGTCTCATGACTGCATTTCTTGAAAGTTATAAATCTATAATTTTATCAATAGTATATTTTTAATTTTAAAATAGCTAATCTGCAGCCGTCAAAAACGATTCTTCAATTAAATTTTTATCAACAAATGTTTATGTTTTTGATTAATAATTGACCCACTTTGTGTATCAATTATTAATCAAAGTGGTTTATATTAACAGTAGTCACAAACATGCTTTACATTACATTTACATTATAGATTTCACAAACAGTAACTATAATTGTTATTATTTTTTGTTGTTGAGCTCATAACTAAGAGTACTTCTAATTATTACTTCTTAAATATTGAATTTAATAATAATTAAAAGGAGCTATTAACCCTTTTAACCGCGGCAGTATAAGTATATAATCAACGTCTATATAAATTTAAAATTCAACATAAACACATCGTTTCACTTTATAAAAGGGAATAAACATGTCGATTTAAATCTGGAATATTTTTTTATATTCATGAAAGATGGAATATTTGTAACATTTGCCCACCTGCGCCTACACGTTACTTGCATAGATTTGCGAGGAAAGGGTCAATAGAAAAACATGACAAATAACTTAATAAAATATATTTAATTTTTTTAACTTCTGGGATAAAGTGATTGAATGTACGTATGAGCAATATATGTACGTATACGCTAACTCAAAAATTGACCTTTCATGCATGCTTAATTAATATATGAACGTTATAAATAGTTCGAATACAGAACGTCGCGTTTGCTCTATAAGCGGTCAGTAAACAATTTTTTTAATCAATCAACGACTGGCCAACGTCCACGACACATATGTAGCGCCATGCAGTGGATGTTACTAAGTGAATGAAGATATTCAAAGTATGGAGTATGCGAGTTTATCCGCATTTCTGTTGCATCAGAGATACATCAACACAACGAATACTTTGATTGTGTTTTAGATGTTTTCAGGTTACATTTGTCTAAATAAGAACGTTTTAAGAATGGAGCAAAAATCGATTAAATATCATGCCGTGATCGACCGGTTAGACAGCCCTGCTGCATTCTAATTATATTTACCTTATTCTTTCATTCATTTTAAATTCAAATACTCTGTGATAAAAACACCGGAAGTAATCTACCAAATGTAGATTTTATGACTTATTTTCCGATTCGGCGTAGGCATTTAAAGCTCAAAATAGATTTAACGATGACGATACTTCCATCGAAACCGACAGACTAGAAATAAATAATTTTAACAAATAATGCATCAAATTTCGTTGTATATAATGCTTCATTAGAATAAAGATAAAGAAAGTGAATAAATTTATTTTTTTATTTTAGCGAAGAAATTGTTCTAGACGAAGGAAGGATAAAAGGTATCTGTTCTTTTTTTGGAGTTATAATAACATTTTAACTGTTAATCTGAAACAAAGAAATGGCTTTATCTATTTATATACTTACTGTAATACCATAATATTGAATCAATACTATTAATCCATGTTCTAATTAGAGTGAAAGTAAATTTTCTCAAACAATAATATGATAAAAAATCTTAGAAATATAACAACAATAATCATTTTGAATAAATGAGAATCAATAATTGTTAAAAAGGCCGAAATAACTACTTCTATGTTTACATCATTTGTAAGCAGAAGGAAATTTGTTATAAAAAACAAATTCAGAGATAAGCAATTAAAATTTTCATCAATAAGAAAGAGCCATTCTTTTTAAATGATATAAGTACACTTTCTAAAATATGTTTTTAGGCCAACTATACATTCGTCTTTCAATGATATTTTATTACAGAAAAATTAAAAGTAGACGTAAAAATTTGTATTAATACACAAAAATATGATCATAGATAATATAAATGTAGATCAAGATTAAACAAGATATAAATCAGTTTACTCTATCATACATAATATTTTTCGATCTATTTTCGAGCATTCTCAATTAATCATTGACTCGCATCCAACACGCCGGGTGCCAATTATCTCAACGATGCATCATCAGTATCACGATTAATTTTAGATATTTTTGAGAATCATATTTTAAAATAGTATGTCTACAAAATAAATAAACGTATTAAAATCTTTACTATATATTGATATATTATATAAAATTATTTATTATAGACAATTTAGAATATGGTTTTCGATTATTGTTATTAAAAATGTGTATTACAATATTAAAGAATTTATAAAAATACACATAGTATATAGTTTATAACTATTTTATAATTCGCAATAAAAATAAAAATATTAATTTGATAAATGAAGGGAAATACGAAACCAATATATCCAATCGAAATGAACTCTGATTTGTTCGATCTCTCCAAATTAAGTTATCCCCACTCTCGGTAGTTTTATTAGCTTTGTGGTCAAGGGAATAAATCGAATCGTGCTTCGGACTTCAAGGTCCATTGTGTAAGAAACCACCCGCGGTGTCACTTGACCGCGGAAATGCAAACGTTTGTGGTTTTCTTCAACACAATACAATGAATGCAATACGAGATTTTCTTCGCTACTCAAAAAGACAGTATTACACTGAGCCTAATAATATATATGTATTGATTATTTTAAATGCAATTTGATATAAAAAATGTAAAAACAGAATTTTTACTCACATTTACCATAAAAGGTGTATATGGAAAATTTGATAACTCTATTGCCACTTTTAAAATTATTTCCACTTTATTGCTCGTTGACCTGGCAAAAAATAATTTATATAAATAAAATTGATGTACTTCTTTTAAAGCTATAATTAAACGAATATAAATATTATTTAAAAAAGATTATTACAAATAATTATTGATATGATATCATATTTTTTATGGTACAAAGTTAGGGTGGGGCTCTGCTGTGGAATGGACTTTATTTATTCATGAAGCGAATGTTGCAAATATGGAAAAAGAAATGGGAAAATGAGACGTCTATATCTAGCTTTTATGATTTAAAATTCACATGAACTGAAAGGTTAAACCATAGAATAATCGACTATTATACCATTGTTTAATCCAATACAGATGTTCGTAATGTTTTTACCCATTTTTTTTAGATTCTATTCAACTATATATACTTTAGGGCCACCAAAATCATTTAAGTGCTTAGGGCAGGGGTAGAAAACCTTTTCGCGTTGGAAGACCGCATTAAGTTAGTTCGAACAAAAAAAAACACATTCAAGAAATTTCAATTGATAACCTCAAAATCAGTACCAGAAATTTTGGGAACATATCATGGGTTGATTACGCCTTTTTTCCAAAAGCTTGCGTATAATTCTTTCATTAAATGAAATATATTGAAATATATTTTAATTTATAAAAAAAAAATCAATTCAAAGGAGTCAAAAGACGACATGCTTACTTAGGACCTCTAAATGTCTTACCCCAACCCTGTATGTACACTTTAGTTTCTGAGTAATTTTATGAATAATCTAAAACTTATTTATTTTTTTTATTTTGGCAACTTTTAGATTAAGAAAATTGTTTTACGACTCTTTATGTTTTATTTAAAAAAATATTTCTTAAATAATTTT
This sequence comes from Plectrocnemia conspersa, assembly GCF_051122295.1. Lineage (NCBI taxonomy): Eukaryota > Metazoa > Arthropoda > Insecta > Trichoptera > Polycentropodidae > Plectrocnemia > Plectrocnemia conspersa. The sequence continues at coordinate 15,187,559 of NW_028277172.1, forward strand.
TGCCAACCCTGATGTACTCTGATTTTTCTGCCGAGCATTGATCAGGATATATTTATTTTTACTCAATAAATATATAGGTTAAAGTTTGAAAATAATAATAAAATAAATGAGTGAGCAGTGTAAAACGGTCTTCTATTCATGAATGCACTTCAAAGGTGTGGAAAAATACTGAGTGTGCGTTGAAGTGTGACGGAAGACGAATGTAGCTACTGGAGTGCGAGGGAGAAAGCAACATAAACGAGAAAAGGACACTCAAGAACAGGGTGATTATCGTTCATCAAACAAGGATTTTACGTATTAATTAGGGAGCCTCCAGCAACTAATTGACTAGCGGCACTTTTAGATAAGTATAAAAAAACAAATATCACTTAAAGATGATAATTGAGTGCATTGCAATAAGTAGTATGAAGACGTTTTAAGATTTATGACAAAACATATTTATTGTAAATAATACTATCTAGATTTTTTAAATTAATTAAAGCGCTTGAATTTTCCAATCCAAAAAATGGTATTAAAAATCTTGTGAAAAGAACAGGATATATAAATGAACCTGATGAATATAAAACATCTTACTTTTATTTTATTTCAATGAATTAAAATAAACCCCACAATTGTAGCAGCTTAAGTCTGCATTTCGAGCAAATTTGAATCCTCTTTAATGTGACAATGATTAGGAAATTATTTTTTTCTATGTAAAAGGAAAAATAAAACCATAATATATTTTCTTCAAAATAAATATATGTTGCAAAGTCGCTTATTATATGTGAGAGGCAAAGACACCCCATGGAGAAAAAGTAATGTAAAGGAATCACTATAATTGAGCAAATAAAAAATGCGTGTATGTATCTGATCATTCGTGTTTGTTACAAGGGTGGTAGATGTAATTGGAATCGGCCACCACCCCAAGAGTTGGGTGGTGGGTGCTCCTCCCTAAACTCCCACACGATTGCTGGCTACGCCCTCGTGTCATCCGTTTATGTATCGACGAATGCGAACTTAATTTTACACACTCAACGAATAATTTATACGTTTGATCAACGAGGCGTATACAAGACGGAAGTGACGTTTTGAAGGGGTTTGTTCCTATTGTGCTCGAGCGTGTTAGGGATTAAACCGGATTTTTGAATGCCTAAGAAGTTCATTGGGATATTTTTTTAAGTTATTTAGAATATACTACAAAATTCTTAATGCCAAACGATGAGAAACAATGCTTCAGAATTCTCTGAATAATTTGTTAAGCTTGTTTTTGCGGATTTCTGCCAATAATTTGCATTAAATTTCAGGTTAAAAATGGATTAGAGTTCAGTGAAGTTATGCAAATATTGAAGAAGGCTTTTAAATATGAGGTTAAGTCCAAATGAAGAGCTTATGAAGAATTAATGGAACAAACGTTTCAAAGAGTGCTGAGAAAACGTCGTAGGTAATTAAATATACGAACGGTCTAGTCGCAGATGATAATGTAAAAAGATTTATGAGCAATATGCTTAGTTATTGCCGTTAACAGTTGGTATCTGGATTTACCTAATATTATTAATTAATATTTAATTTATGGAGAAGAAAGCAAAGATGTTAGGAAAAATCGTAATCGAGTTTTAATTAAAATTTAATATATCTAATTTCGCTTTGATACAGAAATGGCAAAGTTTTACTTTCTTTTTATTAAGTCAGGTCGCACAGCTTAATATGCAACATTCACCTGAAACTATTCTTTTGAAATAAATTAATAATAGTAATAATAATATTTATTTCGGATAAAATAAATCTAAGGCGGGAAAGTAATCTGATTAAAATTAGCATTGGCCCGCGGAACACCGTTTGAGTTACACCGCTTCTTCTATAATCGAGACGTTTCGTTGGTTCTATTTCCTCTTCAAGAAGTATTCTTCAGGGCCGCATTTAAATTTGTCTCACCTTTAGATGTTGAACATATTCAATGTTGAATATATTAACGACAATCTGATAAGATAGGATTTAAAATATGAATCGTAAAAGAACAATATTTTGTTTCTAAATTAAGACAAAATAAACATAGATAGTAATATTTACCTGATTATTCATTGCACGAAAGCTCATATTATCTTATCACAATTGATAAATTGCGTCTCATTCTTTAGCACATTATTAATAACATTACTGTATCAATAGGGGAATTCCTTTACTCTGAAAGCATTATCGTATAGCATTGCGTAGCAAATGGCCCGTTGGACTACTGGTAATATAAATCTCCACAATTTTATGTTTTGGAAGCCAAAGGTAACCGATTTTTTAATCAGAGTTTAATCTATAGATGATATATTTATAACAATTTATTGACATTCATGAGAAAAATGTTGATCGTTACAGATTTATTTTGTAATAATCTCATCTAAAACACCGCCACTGCAGTGTAATTTACCAAAAAAATGTTAGTGACCTAAAAATATAACTTACACAGGTGTCACGTGTATGAAACGTATATATGTAAACGTATGTATAAATTAAATATCCTCGAATCTCGCTCTATCAAGCAAAATAATTTTTTTCGGACCTTGACCACAAGCTTATCTGAAAAACAATCGTCGCACAATGCAACTATTCTCGGAACGTGATTTATTGCACTGTGCAAAATTTTCTGCCCGCCAAACGCCGCGTTTTGTTTTCTTATGGAAATTTGACCTCAAGTTCCGTCGTGGGGGGCAAAACTGAGACCGTAGAATTTATTTTTGTCGTATTCTTCTTCTTGTTATTGACATGACGGCTGTGAGGTCCCCATATGAATATGGTAATTTCAAACCCAATAATTGTTGAACAAACTTTGAGCGCGCAGAGGAAGCGGGCAATACCGAGAATACATAATAATAAAATTTTATCTTTCGATGCGGTTTTGTGTTATTTTTATAGCGTGCTCAACAGTAGTTGCCAACCTTTTTTTTATATAATATTAACTTATACGTTCAATTTTTGCCTAAAATATGATTAAAATTTAGTATTTTTAAAGAGAAGTATATAATTAAAAGCAACATATAATACTAAAAATTGCTATAAAAACCTGAGTACTGCATGATTAAGGTAATTGGTACGACATGTGTATAATGTATTATTTACGAAAATATTTTCATATATACCATAAAAGTTGCTCCTTAAAAAAATGGAATTCTAATCTATTGATAACAATGTTTAGTTTTTAATTTTCATCAAATAATTTATTCTGTATCAAAATTGTATTGGAATATTTAAAAAATAATCTGTACACATCTCTTGCTAGCGGTGCGATCATAAATTAGTGACAGTAAATAATAACAATAGATTTAAATGTCGTGTTTTTTGTGTACAACCGTCCCCCGAGTATGCTGTGTGTATTTTTGGAAATAGTTGCATTTTAAGTTTGAGAATGCCAAAACGAAATGTGTCATACAACTTATAATGTGAAGCAATACTTTTGGACTGATTTCCTGGATTTCAGGAGAATTTTACATCTTTATATTTATTTCATATGAAGAAATCAAATATTATATTGAAATAATCGGGTACATGTTAAAAATAACAGGGTATTTCGTTATTTTACAAACGTGCGAATATCCGGTTCTGGTTCTATCAAGATCAGAAGCCCAAGCTACGGACTCCTTTCTACGGAGGGATTTATAAAGATGGGCTTCCGTCAACCGTCTGACCTTTAGTGTAGAAAAGTTCCATACTGTGTTATTTTCTTGATCCCATTTACCATCAGTTTAGTGGGAACAATTTTCCCAGAGAAACTTCCACTAAAGATCTCGAAATAATTTTTAAGAGCAAGTGAAGACATAAACGTTTCTACACGTAAACGTTTGTGATTAATCTTCTAAGATGCTTGGCTTTTTTATAAGGGACGCATTTCACTTTGCCGATTCATAAGTTATTTGTTTCCTCTACTTACACTTTAGTTCGCAGCATTCTTGAATCTATAATTTAGAATCCCCGAATAACCAAATTTTCCCTCTTAATCTAAAAATGTCAGAATACGTTCTTGAGAAACCTTTATAGAAGGATATTTGGTTATTATCCGTTCTTGTATCCCAGCGTCGTTTTTTAAGGAGCGTTGAGGTACGATTCGCTGAGTTCTCTCTGAAAGTTGTATGTCGCTAAATATATCTTCAAACTGTCGAAAAGTGTTTATAACTACTTTAGCATCTGTTGCGTGCGACACAGCCGTTACCAGTACTTGGGCCCAACGAGTCCAACCCTATGGGCGGGCACACAGCTTTTGACGGCCGGATAAGTGGGACCCACCCCCCGTAGTACTACATATTTTATTGGAGTTTCATTAGAATTTCTCTCGAGCGTGTCGAATAGTGTTTTTGAGCTGGTGGGGAACCAGAGTTATGTTGTCGACAATTAAACTATTTAAATTAAATTTTGGGTTCTGAAACGTCTTTGAGAATAAGGATCACGTCCTCATTTGATGCCCGTTAGGAAAAGGACCTCCGCTCTAGCCGACTCGCCTGTAGCTGTCGCCATCCGGCTCTTTAATACGCTGGCATTGCATATTGATCTGTTTAATGTCAGCTACAATGAACTAATCTAGTTCGTATCATTTAGTTTTAATGATTTTTTTATGTATTATTTTTTGTGTTTTATTTTTACTCTTAATTATGAACTTTTTTATACAAAAACATTATTGATCAGATGGTTTTATTTCTTCTCAAGGCAAAAGATTAAACTGACTTGATAATATTCTGAGAATAATATCATCAAACCCAATCAATTGGTATCACTGTTTGTTTTTATTAAAATAAATAACTACGTTAATAAGAAAGTGATAATGACTATAATTATTTGAGAAGCAATATATTTTTCTGTAAGGAGCGTTAATAAAATAGTCCTGCGATATAGTTTTATCAGAAATAATTAAAAGCACATATGCTTACATATAAGGTAATTATATATTAGAAGATTGTTTAAATGTGTCTTGATGATAATTTATTTTTCAGCACTGAAAATTCCTTTTATAAAGACATCCTCCCGGATATCACAGATGCTACTATTAGACAAGCGTATATTTTCGCTAGCACAATCAATCGTTGCCCAAACAAGAATATCAAAACAAAGCCTATTTTCTGCTGAGAGTTCACACCCGGAGTTAACCGAACCAAACCGACAATTGCCGAAGTTCGACGAAGGAAACATTCATCACGTCCCCTTGTTGGGCCAGACCGTGATAAATTATCTTGACGTCCACTTTGAACCTTTGATTTAAGTATTAAAAAATATGTATGCTAATATAGATCTTATTCTATATATCTATAAAGGTCAATTTTGATTTAATATATGCCGAATATATAACTTTTTGGTAAGTGATAGTTAAAGAAAGATAAATCTGTTGTATTTATTACGTACATTAGCGCGGCTAGCAATACATTATTGAAATATAACTTGGCCGGCGGGGAGATTCAACCCTTTAGCGGTCTTTATATACTATATAAAAAAAAATTAAAAATATTGAAAAACTTCTCATTTTACTTGTAAGTGATTTTACTTTTCAAGCCATTATAAGTGCATTTATAATTTTTATCCATTGTAAGATCATACATTGCTTCATCAAAATGATATACAAGAGATTCAAAATTATTACACTATACGCAAACTAGTTGATACTCATCAGGTTACCAATTTTCAGCCCCAAGTAACGGTACACGATAACTGGGCGACGGAAAAAGTGGACGACAGAAACAAAAAAAAACTTTAAAAAGTAAAATAATCATTTGTAAAATACACATTAAAACAGAAAAAAAACAATTTTATTTTAAAATTATTAATTCATATTTTGAAATGTTATGCTATATGCAATGTTCTCTATTGTACATCAAAACTTTTATAAAAATTTTTGCTCTACTTCCTCGCAACATTTGCGCTGATGTCATAGTTATCTCATAATCAACATCATAGTTTTTTTTCGATTTTTTTGAGAACATTGAGAAAAATCCATAAATTTGAAATGAAATCCACATATATAGGCGTTCTAAACCATTAGAAAATTGGTTCTAATTCATTGAATAAATGATTCTGCAGTTCATAAATAGCATGTATAATATCTTATTCTGAAACGATAGCAAGTGAAAAGTCTTTTTAAAAAAAGATTTTGTACAAAAAAAAAAATTAACCATTTATGTTCATTTGTGGAAATACCGTACGCAAAGATTGATGAATTACAATTCCATAATCAACATTTATACTTCGGAATCAAGGTGGATGTTTCAAAAGTCTTATTAGTAAAACATGGAAAACCAAACCTAAACCATTTCTAGCCAAAATCACAAAATACTGATTAAATATAGGAGGAGAAACGTGCCACCCTCAAATAATTATTTCATGCTTTGGCTCAACACTACACAACTTTCACGCCAAAAAAGCTAACAAGACCATTCGATAAACTGAAGTTGCTTAACTTTCGTAGAAATAGTTTATGACAAACTTTGTCGAACGCTTTTTAAAATTCGCTATCAAGTACATCGACCATGATTTTCAAATCGAGGGATTTTGTCACAACTTTCGAAGAGCACGAGAGGTTAGTGACAATGGAACGACGAGGACGAAACCCGTATTGTTGGTCTACTATTATGTAAGATTTATTTTAGTTTTCTAGCAAATCCTATTCAATTAGTTACAATTCTTGAGTATAATACATTTTTAATTTATTATATTCATCAATTTTAATAAAAAAAATACCCAATAAACCAATGACCATTGAAGGAAAAATATTTTAGTACTCACATCTGTGCCTCATAGATGGCGTTACGATCGCCTTAAAAATAATAAATATGTAGAAAAACGACTTTTCTATTTAATAAATATTAACCAAAATTGATATTAATTTATTTTATATATAAAATAATATTGAGTGTGAGGTTCAGGCTACTTTTAATGGGACCATACTTCACCGATTTGTTTACATTCATTCGTTTCGGGGTGATTATAACGAGGCATTCGAATACCTCCCCTATTGCTTATTAAAAAATAGTAATGATGGTCTGAACTGTCATATATTATGTGGGGGTAGATTGTAGGGGTTGTAAATATATGTGATATTACAGTAGGTTCCAAAAACACTTTGATTCGCAGCGTATTTCTATATACATATATTATATATAAATGCTTCTTTACATATAGAAATGTAAAGAAGCGCTCCTTAAAATATAACAATGATGTGAATGATTGTATTAGACATATTTAGAAAAAATAATTACTTAATTTAATAATTTTAATGCACTCGAAATATTAAACATACTTTAATGACTCATTTATTCGCAACTCATTTCGATTAGTGATCAGGAAGAATAAAAAAGTGTTGAATTTACATTAGCACCATCTACTGGCCGATAGTATAATTTTGACTTTTGCTCCATGATAACAAATATGTTGATGTGAAGCTATTTTTAGATTTTGAATTAAATTAACAGATTTAGTTATAGATTTTCTGCTTACATCCAGTATTAGATATCGACGTTTTCTATTATGCTACAAAGACAATTATTATGATATGTATTTTAAGAGAAAATTCTAACTTCATGATTAAAATATCCAATAATTTTGCACTAAGCAGCTAAGAAAGCCATTAAAATTTTGTAGAAAGTTTTCAAAAAATGATGCGTTAAATGAGCTTTGAATTGTCGAATAATCAATTGGGTCAGTTAGTTTTTAAGGTAAAATTTCGCGCTTTACAATTTTATATTTTAAATAAAATAAAAATATATAGGAATATTTCATAATTTATTTAAAAACACAATAATAATCTGCTGCATAGCTATACATTAATTTAAAAGAGAGCTGTATATTAGGGTAAAACAAGGACGCAATCTCAGCTGCAAAAAATATTCATGGTTCTCAAAAAATTATAATCCATTTGTATAAATATACACTTATTGACGAAAGTATTTCTTTATTCCATTGAGGAAACCCGCTATGTTTTTATTTTTTTGTATTGTCCTAGGAATATTAATATACAGATAAACACTTCCGTATATTATTCCCCTAGCTGTACTCGATTTCTTATACATATATATGTACTTATCCCTAAATTATCTATGTACATCTTTATTTTTTAATAAAATTTTATGGTAGCATATTATTTTATAACTTTTATATATAAATACTAAAACATTATTCTTCAATAATTTCTGAATATGCAACCATTATAATCTTTTAATTATAAATCGGTTTTTATTTTAAATTACTCTCATTGCCCTAGTTTTATTTAATTTATTAAGAATATATAATATTGTTGCACAATACCCAAAGTGGGGCAATATAATATCGTAGATTTTTTTGTGAGTATACTTCATACATCATCTTAGATAATATACCAATAAGAGACTATATATACAAATTTTGTAATGATTTAAAGATACACTTTCACCGAACATTAATTCAAAGAATTCAGCAATTTAGTCATAGTATTGCAAGACTTTTATGTTCAGTCATGTTCAGGCCTGACTAGAGGTGGGAGGAGACAAATTCCTGATCCAAATCCTAGCAAAAATATATTTATAAAAAAATAAAAATCAACTTCAAATTATGAATCTACAGTTGTTTGAGATGTAGGTATGTACTGATGTATTTCAGATATAAGTTCCTTCAGCCTTTTTTATACATACTGAGAAGAGATAATTGTTTTTTCGCTCTACTATTTGGTAAAATTCGGTTAAGATTTGCTTTATTCGATTCTCACTCGTAGTATTGTTATAAATAGTCTTCACCGCAATAGCGCGATTTTATTGTTTTTGACCTGCACTGGAAGTTCACTATATAGCAACACTGAGCAGCAAAAAAAAAACACGAGTAATTATCAGGTAAATATTATGAATAGATATTTTTAATAGTTTTTAATACCTAATTAAAATATTTCGCATAAAATATGATATCAAAAAATATGTTGCAACGGTGGCTAATTTTTATTTTTATTTGTATCATAGAAAGGGTTAATTAGTACCAGTTATTATTTATTAAAGAAATTATATTACAATGTTAAAAAAATATATAATGCCATTTTTGTCATGAAGCCCGAAATCATTGTTTTTCCAGGACCTGGGTTCGCTTAAAATTTGTTCTTATATTACCCTTGAAGCGTTTTCATTTTCCTTAATACATGTATAATAATAAATACACACTAACACAGCAATTAAGGTATAAATCTAAGCATATAAGTCAGTGGCGTAGCTAGGGTATGTGCCGCCCAGGACGATCCTTAAAATTGGTGCCCCCCCCCCCCCACATACATTTTTGGCATGGTCATGAAATCAGCATTTCTTAAAATAATAAATTGGTTATTATTAAGCTCTTGTTATTCGTAGATTTATATATGTTTTAGTGCATTTAGAGTTAAGAACCACACTAGACGATCCCATCGCGAATATGCCGCCCCCAAGAAAGTGCCGCCCGGGGCCCTCCGCCCCCATAGCTATGCCACTGATATAAGTACAGTGGTTAGGAAAGAGCACTTCCTCCTTATTTAGAACATATGTTGCCAAAATAATTTCCAAGTCTGTTTACAGATAATGCACTATAATAAAAAAAAATAGTATTATATATGTACAGCCAGGTTAAACCACCGTTTTTTACACCAAAGAGCTTAGGAACCGCTGATTTATTTCTTCGCTAGATTTCGGTACCTACGCAATCGCCGCCAACGATAATAGCCACATTACATAAACTATCGCATTGGCAAGCATAAAAAACAACATGCACAAACACGCGCATGATTGCATATAAACACGCGTGTCAATCCCACGCGCGTTTCCAAAGACCAACTATATAGCTAACGCTGCGTTGCCAGCTCCGCATGTGACGTCAGTTCTCGGCTCGTTTGCGGCCCGCGGCCGCTCGTAAATTGGCCGCCCCTGTCGTAAATTCGCGCCTGTCGATATTCGTCACGAGACGTAAACGGAGCGCTCGTACTTGTACTTTTCGCTTGGCAACCGGTTTGCGGGAGCTGTTTACACGCTGAGGACTTGGTAACGCGTGTCACGTGGTCGCTGTCAATTACTGCCAGTTAAATTATGGGTTTTGGATGGGCGGTGGTTGTCTCCGGGCAGGAGTCGAAGCTAGTTTATTTTATCTAACCAGCGGTTAGCAAACGGTAGATCGCGAGCCGATGCTCATGATTTTTTTATTAACATCCAGAAACTTATATTTTTTTTACATTATGTTCAATTAAAATAGCGGTTTTTGAGAAAGTCATATATCAATATATAATATTATATTTTACTCAAAACTAATTAAATTGTTGTAATAAATTAAAAAGGCAATGTGTATATTTTCACTAGTATAAATAAAATTTCACTAGCTGTTTCAGGGAAATCATATCAAAATACACTTTCATCGGTAGATACGTTTATTCTAGCAAATATATAATTTAGCTGATAGACGCTAGTGAAATTATATTCCGCTCCAATATGTCTATGAAACTTAATTTGATAGTTGCGAAATGTCCAATTCCTGTACAACCTAGCCTAAACGAATTAACCTAACGAAAGTTTAAAAATTATAAGTTATAAACTATTTTCAGATTATCATCTTAGAGATCTACTACTTACGGTAATTTAAAAGAGTAGTGATATACACAAGAAATGATAAATCAGACATTTTAAATTTTATTACAAGTTCATTACTTAACCACTTTAGTGCAATAAAGTACACAATATTTCCGTTACTATTTTCGGAGGATTCAGAAACTTGAAATTAATTCTGATTTAATCTCCTTGATTTTTGTAAAATCTATTTTATTAATGGCGACATTTATACTATTGTCCATTTTTAACATTGCTTTATTGATGTAAAATGCAGTAATACTTCATGAAATGGAAATTATCGATCTTCTTTGCATCGTCATCCAATAGTTTTGCTGATATTTTCTTTATCCAAACATCAGTGACTATATCAAACATGTGAAGGATAAGCAAAAGCTTGCTTTAGGTGCTTTTTTTGCTTCATGCATATCTGTGAAAAACTTGCTCTTTAATGAAACTAAAGAAGTAAGTTCTTCGGTTATATTAAATTCGTTGTCAATTTTTCTAAAAAAGTTTATTCATATCTGTAACATCAATGATGTCTGTATCTTTTTAGGACATATTATTTCTGCTGCGCTTTCAAAACATACTTTAATAAATTCATCGTCAATAAACAGATTTTCTTTGTTTAGAAATTAAACTTTCTACCACATAACTTAGTTTACTAATAAATGACTAGTCATATTTCGTAACATATTTTTTCCAGATCTTTATTTTATTGTATACGGCATATTTATTGCAGTTTATTAAATTTTAAAATTAATGCTTTACTTTTTTTTTAATAAATACTCGTCTCTTTTTCATGAAACGCTCTTTTGTCGTACATTTTGCATTTCCATTTCACCAGCTTTATTAAGAGATAATGTAGAAGTCACGCTGAAAAATATTTTAAAATATTATTTTTTCAACAAAATCACACAAGCGGAGTTGTGGGCCACATGCGGCCAGCACGTCTTGTTTTTCGATTTTTCATTATTAAATCCGGCTTTTTAGACATTGTGATCAGTTTAACATTAGATTCTAGTTTCTAAATTAAAAATATATATCATATATAATATACTTCTAACTTTGCAGATACCTATTTAAAACGTCTCTTGATAAATCTGTCATAAAATAAATTGTATGACAGATTTATCAGGAGTTATACGTAACACATATACGTATGTATTAAATCGAAGATTAAATACATTTTTTTTATTATCATGTCATAGTATATTATATACGTTATATAACTAAACATATTTTGATTTGTAATGATACATATATTTTTCATCTTTGGATTTTCCAATAAGTCCAATACGTTACAACAGAGTAAATCTGTAATAACTGGGTAAGTCGATCAAATGAATTCCTACAAGTAAGTATTATTCACCAGACTTTTTAGTCTGCGAATCCATGACATCGATATTAATAATCATAAATTATTATGTGTATTTGAATTTTTAATCAATAATTGTAACTTTACTAATGTCTGCAGTCATGATTCGGACCTGTGACCTCTGAGTTAACAATCTAGATATTACGGACTGCGCTACTCCAACCTTTCTATTTTAAATAATTACACATCTTACAATATGTATGTATGCTTATTATGTTATATCATATATATATATATATATATATATATATATATATATATATATATATATATATATATATATATATATATATATATATATATATATATATATATATATATATATATATATATATGTGGTTGAATGCGTTTTCGCGGAGAAATATTTGGTTAATATTTCTAGGAGTCGGATTACTCCGCGTACTTTTTTGATTCCGTGTGGAATCATGGTCCCTACGTTTCGGCCAGATTCGCCCAGCCATCCTCAGAGGAATCAGATCAGATCTGAACAACCACATGCTGGGCTTTGCCCACACCGGATGTTCATATTCTCAATTTTCCCCTGAGGATGGCTGGGCGAATCTGGCCGAAACGTAGGGACCATGATTCCACACGGAATCAAAAAAGTACGCGGAGTAATCCGACTCCTAGAAATATTAACCATATATATATATATATATATATATATATATATATATATATATATATATATATATATATATATATATATATATATATATATATATATATATATATATATATATACATATATTAATTTATTTACAAAAATACTTATATATAAACCTTATATATTAGCATTTTTAAATCTATTACAATAAAACTAGTTTATAGACGAACTTGATAGTTTAATCTGATAAAGTCATAAATACAACTAATTATATATTATATACTCTAAAAAAATATTATGTGTTACTTCCAAGAAGCCCTTTTACCTTACCCTCGTTTTATTTAAACTGAAAACGTTAAATAATTCATGAATCTATGAAGTTTTTTCTATTGCGTGTTCAATGATATAAATGGCAAAAGTCACGCTGTTTATCTGAATTGTCATCTATAAATCTAAGCCAGCAAACAGTCAACGAGATCTACGTCATGCAAATCACTGCGTTTAGCATAATCGACTTTTTAATACTGAGAAAATGCACATATTTCAGTAGTTATCAACTGCTAAATAACACAGTAATTAAATTTGTTTTGGTATTATTATACCGAAACAAATTTATTACCAAATGTAGCTATAAACATATATGTTTAGTGGATGCTTTAAATCTGCCCTCATATAAAAGAGTACACTTAAATATAGCAAATACTTTAAATAAAATATTTATAGAGAAATATATTGACTTGATTTTTATGTAAGATTATCATTACTTTTTCTTTATGAAACTTATTTTTTTATTTAAATTTTCGGCAAAATTTACTATTTATCCATACTTTTGGTTTGATGAAACAATTAAAAATTGTTTATTATATTAATTATTACATATAACATATATCTCAATAAAAATTTAAGTCGATCATATTTTAAAATCCTAAGAGCTACAAAGACTGCACGAAGAAGCAATACAAAAACCACTTCCTTTGTAATAACTTATCTATGTGAAACAAGATTCCTAAAGATTAAAAAATAACCTATGACTCTGTTAAATATTGAATATTATAAAAAAATCCTATCATGAAGTGTCTATTTTAAAAAGTGCTGATCAGGTTCCTTTCATTTAATTTAAATACTATATGATTTTTTACTTTTATGTGTATTATTATTATTTACTTTACCTGTATTATATTTTTTGTGTTTTAAAATAATATTATTTTATATATTTTACGATAGTGACGCATTGGGGTAACGTGTTAGATAACGATGGACCTGATTTAATTTAAATAAATAAATGTTTTAACTCTACCACTGTATTTGTTTTTATTAGCCCATGTAGAGTACGCTCGGGATAAGGATGCCGGTTTGTTATTGTGTGCGTGTACATGTGTATGAGAGGGAGAAGCGATGTAGCGTGTACTTCGTTGTCTCGCTTCTCTCGTTGATTTGTCAACGCTGGTATTCGTCATTAAAGTGCAGTGTGGCACAGAAGTTCGATCTTCTCTAGTGATTTATTTTAAATAATTTTGTGTTGATATTGGTTTAACCAGATATGCCCACTGTCCCATGGGTAGGTCACTAAGCTCGTGCCACTGTTTTTTATTTATAAATGAAATTTTAAGAGAACAAAATTTCTTGGGCATATCTGGGTTAATTGATATCAAGGCTTCAAATATACACTGTAAGTTATTCGTTCTCTTACCCGTGGATTAAAATATTTTAATTATTTTTCCATTAATCCGTACGTTGTTGGTTTTTTTACATTATTATCTGTAAGGCTTAAAAAAGTTATTATTCTTATCGTTGCGCCAATGATAATTTTTTAATTTATTTAATGGATTCTAATGATTTAATAGAGTCGTCGAGCCATTAAACAATCTGCGAATAATTTCTTTCCCCATTTTATATCTTTTTGCTTTTGAAGAATAGCTAAAGACTTCATTACTTTTTTGACTAGTAAAAGATTTTGAATTTTGCAAATATTTAATTAATTACATCATTGTCTGGTTTCTTCGATTATATAATATATTTTTAATTGTCCGTTGAAATTTCCAACTTAGCTCAGATGTATGTATGTTAAATAAACATATATTTTCTTTTAAAATAAAAAAATTAAATATTCTGAGCGAAATTGTTTTGGGCCACACAGTTCACGCACACAATACCAAACCGGAATCCTTATCCCGAGCGTACTCTAGTATTTTTCTCATTATTTTATTACCCTTGAAAATTGCATTTGTATTGGGTTTTATAAATATGAAAATTGGGATTTTTCTATTTAAGCAACCACTTTCTTAAAAATGCTTCCTGCTTCCTTAAGTTTAATCAATCAATACGGTATGCGTCTATTGATGCTTTACATCTCATTCGAGTCTACCCACAGGGTTCATCGAGACTGGTGTTTATTATTTTTCGGTACGTCTATTATATTTTATGGATATACAGGCATTAAGATGTATACAATACAGTAATAAAATAAGCAGGCGGAACATGTAATATGAGGCGCTATTTTCACACACCATAAAAGATGAACCTAATTAAATTTAGAAAATCACATATTCTATCAAGATATTTTAAAGATTAAATTGTCAATAAATAATATATCTTAGTTTATAGAATCATTTTAACGATAACAAAAGTCGTTTGAGAAAAGTAACAATAAAAATAAATTTATGTATTATACTTTTGAGATATTTCAAAAACCGTAAATGCTACAAAAATAAATAAAATGAATACTACCTTAGAAAAAGTTTTTCATGATTTTATTCAGAATAAGATAATAGGAAAAAACGCTACAAGTGGCTTGGCATTAGAACTGAACAAAGATTTATTCTATTTTTGTTTGAGCTCAACGAAAAAATGGGATCTTCGATGCTTATAATGATCAAAAATGCATCAACCTTATATAAAGTTTTTGGATCTAAAAAATCTTGAAAAGAAGATAAAATTCTAATCAAAAGATGGAATCTGCAATAGATCTGGGGTTCAGCCCTGTTCACACAGAAAGTATGTTTTACAAAATTGTATTGAATGAAAAATCTCGATTAACAATCCACAAGTCAAATCAGATTCACTACCATCAGAAATAAATGCAACAAATCAATATTCGTACTTTACTGTTCTCAGGTAATTTGAAAACCTATTATATTCTTATTCGTACGAAAAAAATAGCTGTATCAAAAGTCAATTATGACATTTGTCAGAAAAAAACAATTCATACAATAGTAACTAACTTCTGTTTTAATTAAATTATGTGTTACAAAATTAAACACAGCGTAATTGACTTATTATATGTTAGCATGATTTAAAGTTTGAAATGTTGGCTATTTAACTTAAATTAATATAATGATAAATTAAGTAAAGATATAAAGGAAATTGGCTTACATAAAAAAAATTGGTGCTAGTCAATAATTTTATACAAAAATATCAGTTTGCCAGCGCTTTAAACTAATATGTATTTTAAAACTATGAATATGAAAATATTAGGTAGATATGCTTTTTTATGAAAATGTTATTAAGTATGAATGAAAATAAAAATTATGTGAAAATAAAGATACATAAATAACTTGAAAAATCATATATTGTTTCAGCTATAATAACTAGAACAGCCAAATTCAGGATATTCAGTTACATAAAACTTATGTAGTATGTTCTTTATAAAAAGATAATACCTGTTGACAGATACTTCAACTTGAGATGATTAACTTTTTGTTTACATATACCAATTCTACGTTGTAGCCATATAGGTTATCAAATTGTTCTATCATTGCTTCTGAAAAATAATTAAAAGCACTAAGACTCTTATTAAGAGTTAAACATTGAATTAAATTGAACACACTATTGCAACTAATATTATCATAAATGAAATTTAAACGACAACCCAAGAAAAAAAATAACGGAAGTTATCTTAGAGAATTAATTATATTGATTGGCACCTCTTCTTTAACTAAAAAAGTGTTGCAACAAATTATATTTTAATTGTATGTCATGAGTAAATGTTATTAGATCTTTCATTGCTTCTGAAAATTAGCTGTAAACGATTCTATATACTTTTTGTTTAAACGAATATCAAATTTTTCATTTTTACTACCATGCTAATCATACCATTGTAATATTTAATTAAATATGGTATGTATATCTTTGAATGGAAAATTACTGCTGTTTGCCTTTTAATATTTGATCCTAGAAAGTCAATAGTATTTTTTTTATTACTGCATTTATATTAAATAATAATTTTAAATCTGAAAAGTACTTACTTCGTAATTGCAATAATCTTCGTCACGTCTTCCATATCCAAGAGAAATTCTACACCTTAAAATTCGAGATGCGATTCATCGGAATCATTATATATTTCGGCTATCACTATAAATATTATTTAAAATCATGTTCTTTTATATTGAAATTGCTTAACAATAATATTAAATATTTTTGTTAAGTCGAAAAATAATTGAGAAGCGCAGAAATATTCTGCGCTACAGCGTAGCTCTTTAGACGACAAACAAACAAATACTGATGCACGATTGAAACGCCGTCTGATGCGTGCGTCACAGTAAGTCAGAGCATGGGGCACCTACCTTGCCCTAGCTCTCCCACTATGTCACACGCACTCGAGCATCTCGTTCGCACACGTAAAATTTCCTTTATATACTTGTTTATCAAATTTTTTGCAATATCTGATTACTGTTTTATAATTTGTTACACATAATTTCGATGAATATATGAAAACACGCGAAGCTTAAAGCTTACACGCCTGCCAAAGGTTGGGTGTCGAACGTGCACGTGCCTCCCTCAAAACATCGTTCAAATAGCGTGCAATTGCACATGCAAACATGCATAGGGTCAGACGCGTTACTCTCGCGATCCTTGTTATTTTTTTAATTTTTAATCAGCCAATGAGGCAACAATGAATTGCGACAAAATGGCGAAACGCTAATGGAGGGCGGCACAATAGGACAAAACTATTGTACACGTATTATTGTTTCTTACATTTTATTATTGATATGTGATATTGCTTTATTTAATACTTTAGTAATACATAAACTTAGTCCTTAACTTATGTATTCATTTTCTTGCTGATCTTCTGAAAAAATATTATTTTTTCTGGTTCTCAAGTTCCATCAGAACTTTATTACTCTTTTCTAAGAGACTATTATGAAGTTTTTTGATATAAATATAAAGAAGTATACTAAATATTATTTGTATAATTGAGAAAAATAGTATTACTGGTGTTACTTTACACCGGACATATATCATATTAAGATGGGTCCGATTTTATTTTTTGTAATAGGTGCGCTCTTTCTATTCAATATCGGTATTAGGGCCGCAATGGCTTAGACAAGCCCTTTAGAGTCAAGTTCAAAAATATTTTTATTAATTTTAAACAGAGGATCAAGGCCCAGGTATCGCTATTTCCATTTTACTTTACTGTCCTGTTTACTTTGGAGAGGCAGGGGCAAAATTTGTATACATTTGACAAATGTAATTGACTTTTATTCTGGTTGATTTATATTTTCAACCACTCAAAATATTTATTTAAGTTTTCCAAAGATTTTTAAAATTTATACGCGGTTCGTTTATGACCGTAAACACCCGTTAAAATTTCTAAATCGTCAACGTACATAGTAATTTTGAGATATCGTTCGTATATAATATAAATATACTTCTCAGGTATGAGTGTACTAAGCGTTGCAGATAGTCAGAGTTTTTGCATTTATATAGTTTATGAATCAAACCGTCATGCCATACAGTGTCGAAAGCTTTTTATTACTAAAAGTACTATTTTATATATTAAAATTAGTTTATACATGTTTGAACTATTAAATTGCTGTGTTGTCGAGCGATTTTCGCGGAAACCGAACTGTTTGCTAATTATTTTATTTCCCAAAAATTATTTTAAGCGTATAAGTATATATTTTCAAATGGAGTACTAAATAATGGACAGATAACTGTTGCAGGATCCTTATCGGGCGTTTTTATCGAATACATTTTAGCAGTTTTTTAACTGGTTAGGAAAATCCTAAAAGATAAGCAATCGTTAAAAATGTTTGTTTAGTTAATAAATGAAAATTCAAGAAAAATGTTTAATCAATTTTTTATCTAATCTGTATTTGTGTATATTTTTGTATTCTGTGTTTATTCTAGATGTATATTAAGTATTAGTTCATTAAAGCGTCATGTGGAAAAGGAAAAATAATATTTATCTTTTTTTTAATGTAAATAATTTTATTGTACTGATTAGATGATTAAACATTGTGAAATGAAATGTCAATAAAAAAAATGAAATGTCAATAAAACGTTTTTTTAAGCCAATACTTTCGTATTTATATTAGTTTAATAATCAGAGTTTCCACCCACATGTGCATAATCGCAACTAATGCATGGTCCCAATGTCATTAGTGTATTTGAAACAGTGTTGGGACTTAATTTAAAGGCCATTTTTAGATACACACGTTGGTTGGTTGCTAGAAGTACAGAAACCTTTGTATCGAATGCCATCATAACACACTTCTGGACAAAGTGGGCCATTGAGAGTAAATTCGACTTCTGATGCTAGTCCAGTGTAAAATTCACATGCTGTTAATAATACACATGATTTTATGAATGGATCAAATGTTTTGGCGCAACGATACATTTTAAAAGCTTACCCTCAAAAACTAATAAATTTGCTAAAGAAAATGGACTGCTAGCAAGAAATTTTAGAATTTCCCTCCACAAATTGATTTTTTGGTTTAAAATATGAGTCGCGCAACTAATGAAACTATATTGAATATTATTATCAAATTAAATAAAAATAGTATTTCATTAGTAAATATTTTTGCTACACGGGTCGCCAACCTGATTCATACCGCCCACTAGTGGGCGTTAAAGGCTTCCTTGGTGGGCGGTGGGCGATTTTTGCTTTTACTACAAAATCTTTTGCTTCACAATTTTTTTTTTACAATAAAATGTTGGTTATAAAAACTTGTTTTTTCAAATCTCCTAAATTCCTTCTAGAATTTTTTGCACCTATATACTGGATTGAAATATAGCGATGCTGGTGGGCGGTAAGGAAATCTTAACCATAAAAAATAAGGAAAAGCGGGCGGTGGGCATAAAAAGGTTTACGACCCCTGCGATAAATGATGATGGCACTTACACCATTGAGTTTTCATAAAATATTTGTGAAATATTTTATTATTAGCCATTGTGAGACTTTCAATATGATATTGTGTACACAAACTTCCCTATTATGGCTTCTATGTAACATGCCGAATGAGGAGACAGTCTATAAATATTTACGTTTTCTAGAAATTTACACATGTTGTTCAAGTTTGCAAATAGAAGTAGTAGAATATATTACATTTTGACACACACTTACTACACGCTTTACATTTTTACATACATTATCACATACAAAATATTTTTATACAATGACTTACTAATACAAGTAGAACACTGTACGATGGCTTAAATGAGGAAAAGCACTTTAAAAAATCGTTGAGAGTATAGATGAAGAGTAACTATTTTTAATAAGAAGAAAATCATTGTATTAAATAATTATTTTATGGACATCCAATGGCTTTCAAAATGAATTAAATTACAATATGTTAACAAACAATAATCGTCAATAAATGTATGTATGTATATTTAAATGTGACGTTGAATCAAATATCCCTAAATATTTTAAGGTTACAAAAAAATAATGAAAACCAGATAAAATTATATTTACATAAAAATTTACCCCATCAATTAAGAAGTATTTAGAAAAAAAATATATTAAAAATGTTCTATATATTTAAAGCTTTTATATTCGAAAGCAAAAATAAAAAATATTATAAATATTCAATGTAAAAATTTCCTCTCTTTTTTTGCAACAAATCTTTAGTACTAAAATTGCGCTTTCTATAGAAAACTTACCAAAGGTAGGTTATTAATCGGTCTTAGCTCATTGATAATCAGAGATAACTTTTAATTTATTTTAATTTATAAGAAACTACTTTCGGCTAAAGCTATAGCTACTGGGATTGTCAACATAATTTGTAATTTGTATGCTTCAGAAAGATTGTTTTTAATGATAAATTTTATGGAATCAAGACTTGAACAGTCTTCTTGTAATTTCAACCGAAACATATTGATTTCCTTAAAAATTCTGTGCCATCAATATCACCTTCCAAATCTTGACAACATATAAATTTGTTTAAAATGAACACGGGAGTAATGATAAGTATATCGAACGTATATCCGTATCGTGTACTTTAGAGCTAATAGTAAGGGCGTAAACCCAAACTTACCACCACTTTTTCAATTATGAATAATGATGAAATGGATAGCTCTCGAACTGTGTTAACGCATATAGAGTATACACGAATTGAGGAATTTTTATGGCGCAGTATTCTATTCACACAGCTGGATTAATATTTAAATAAAAATAGTAGTTATTGAATAATATTCATTATTAAGTAAACGAATTGCTATATTCGAGGTGTGTGTTCAGTTTGTAGAAATGTAAGTACACATTAATACGAACAACACAGTTTATATCGATTTAATTCCAGTAGTCCTAAGCGGATATTTCGCGAAGTTATAAAAGCGACATATGTGCTATATTTGTTACGTTTGAAATACACACTATAATATTTTACTTGTAAAGCTTACTAGTAATAATTATATTGTTTCATAGATATCTCGTGACAAATAACCAAAAATAGCCAAATATATCATATATCATAATATGCTGTTCTGAATACCATAATGTTTTTCTCACATATTGGAGCCGTTATCATATCATTGACCCCTTAGATCACTACAGATTATATTTCTGTATTTTTCGAATATTTTTCTGCTCTATTTGGAAAAGGTAATATATTTACAAAACGAACTATTATTGTTATTTGCTCAGTATGTGAGAAATCTGGCATGAAATCAATCGACTATTATAAAATAATATTTACTTGTTTAACTTCGGTACAATATTTCATTTTATTGAATTATTTAACATATGAATTATTTTATTTTTAATGTTTTTTCCCAAATGTTGGTGGATATCATTATTAATAATCTTCCTTGCGTGTTCTCTCATTACGGGTACATATTTTGCCAACTAATCATCTTATCATCTTTATATAATATAACCTATCTATCTATCCTAATATATTATTACATTAATTCAACAAATATTTTGAACTTAAAACAAATTATGTCACATTGAATAAAGAGTTTCCACTAAAAATTAATACTTTGCACTGAATGATTCCACTGTGTTTTACTACTGATATACATTTCGTAATTAAATAAAATGCTAAGAACCTCTGATCGTTTTTAAACAACTAAAACATTAGATAACAAATAAATATGTTGATACTATGCTATGATACATATGTCTAAAAAAAGATTTGTTCCAAAGAACTAAATATTAAATTCAAGTTTAAGTGTAAAAATTGCATACTATCAAATTTTTAGTGCAAAGTGTTAAAAGTTATGTTTATATGTACAAAATACATACTATCAAATGTTTAGTGCAAAGCAATAAAATTTATCTTTGTGTGTACAAAGTGCATACTATAAAAATTTTTAGTGCAAATTAATAAAATTTATCTTCGTGTGTACAAAGAGCATATCATCAAATGTTTAGAGCAATTATATATAACCCAAAATTTAATACTACTGAGAGATGAGTTGTTGGCTTAAATTGTATTTTAGACTTATGAAAGTTCTAAAACTATTATTAGTTTTAGAACTTTCATTAGGTTCGGTTTGGGTTTGAATTGAGTCAAATTGAGTTTCATAGACATTTTAGCGCCTATCAGTAAAATTATATTTTCGCTATTAGAAATATAAATTTACTGGTGAAAATGTATTTGGACTAGTGAAAATATTAATTCACTAAAAAATACACATTCGCTGTAACATTTATACATCTGATGTAAATAAATAATGATAAGTATGTAAATATATGGTATATCACTACATATAGAAAATATATATATATATACATACTTGTGAAAATGTATTCTGATATGGTTTTACTGAAATGACATATTTTAAAAAATACTTTCGGGATAGAAAAACGGAAAAAGCTAGAAAAACCAAGCGAGCCATTCCTGTACAGGAAAAAAGCAAAAAATATCACGGACTATTTAGGCTAAGCCACACATTGAATAGATATGAAGCCCTGGCCGTAGAAGAATGTGAAGAGAAAGAAGAGAAAAACCAATCGGAAAAGTTAACCAATTAACCCTAAATTTTGCCAGGCAACTGAAAAATAGTAAACGATTTAAATAAATCCGCACTTTTATAAGGATATCATATAATATAAAAATAAATTTTAAGATTTGACACATTCACACAATGATGAATCAATGGGCGATCCAGGTTGAAGATATGTAGAGCGAGATCCAGTAGAGAGAAGTCGAGAATTGATAGGAGGTGGGGGGGGGGGAAGGGGGAGAAGTGAGTGAATTTTTCTTACGAAATGTTACCTACGTGGTAAAAAGTCTTAAGCCGCCTTATAAGTAAAGTACGCTCACACGAATGAGCCGCTCATGTGTGTGAACCGCTCTAGTGTGTACCTTGAACTCACCGCGAGCCGCTGTTTGTGGCTCACAAAGGCGAGCATGCGGTGAGCCAGTAGATACACTGCGCTTAGTGTGGACGAACGTTTTCTCTTTTGCAAGCTGGGCCTCCTATTTCTTCGTTTTTAATTTAAAAGTTTTTTTATATGTATAGTTGCTATATCTGTTGACATCCAAACCGAGATAAAAATTTAAACAGTGAGCCGACTGCTCACCGCAGCCGGCTCACTGCGGTGAGCATAAGTATGTGCGGCTCGTTCGACCAAATCTTGCAAATAATTTGGTCAAATGGTCTTGATCATACTCATACGCATGAGCCGCTCATGAGCTGCTCACGCGTGTGAGCCGCTCTAGCTTAAAGCCGGCTTTACAGTAAGAAGCTCGCACAGTAAAAAGTCCTCACGGTAAAAAGGTCACAAAGTAAAAAGCCCCCACAGTAAGAAGGTCGCACGGTAAGATGTACATGGTAAAATGACCATGAATCACCATAAGTATATCAAATTTATTTATTTAACCTTTTCAACCTATTTCCCTATTTCAACCTCTAATTATTTTTTGTAATATTTGGTGACCATTCGGAAAATTTTATTTGAAATGCTGCAAATAAAATGTTTATTTTTAGTATAAAAAAATATGGTTATTTTTAGCAAGTGGCCCAAACGAAGAATTCAGACATTCTGGTCCTTCCATTAAAAAGTACATGTTATGTTACTGTTCCAAGTAATGATAACAATGATTGGGATGCTTCTGTCAAAAGGAATTCATTAGGAGATCAACATCTCCTATAGACTGTATTCCCATAAATCAATGCCGTAAGTTAAAACACGTTTTTAATTTTATATTGAACACATTTTCTTAGAAATACTTATATATGTATGTACTATATGAAATATATGATATATTTGTATCTAAGTAAGTAAGTAATAATCCTAATCTAAGTGCTATTTTAAATGCTATAGTATTTAATTTTCTTTATTTTTAGCATGTGTCTCGATCAAAGAATTCAGACTTACTGGTCCATAAATTTAAAAGACATGTTATACTATCGTTCCAAATAATGACAACAATGGGTGGGGATGCTTCTCTCAACAGGGATTCAATAGGAGACCAACTTCTCCTGGAGATTATTCCCATAAATCAATGTCGTAAGTTAAACACGTTTTTAACCTTATATTTAAACCTTTTTCTTGAAATACTTAAATATACGCAACAATGGGTTTGGTAATTATTATATCAATAAAATTCAAACAGCAAAAATTCTGATCATAGGTGATGAATTCACAGATATGTGTACATTATAGAATGCGTCAATATAATTACAAAAGGAATAACTGTATATGTATGTATAACAAATGTTAATATGATTTTAGTTTTAACGTATCATGTTTTACAAATATTTTAAAATTATATTAGTAATTTACATTCGTATGATACACTCACATTTCATATAATTACATTTTAATTAGGAAATAAAAAAAATAGAATTAAGAGTAAAATACATTTGACATTCAAAAAATCACCTATGCTTAGAATTTTCGTGTGCGCAGTTATTGTTTGCGTAATAATACATACAGAAATATAAACCAGATCACCACTCTATCATTCGCACCACAACAATCGAATTAAAATTTGCACATTCCTTCCCTTTCCCGCGTCGTTAACGTGTGCCCTTAACGACAAGAGGTTATTATTCACAATATCACCCAGCAAGCGAAAGGACAAATGGGCTACAAAAAATACGTTGTTTACGACCTTTCGCGTCGCGCTCGGTTCAAATAAAATATTGACCGAGCACATGTGACTAGAATTCGAAATGCCAATATTTGTTTTAAGACTCGCAACGCATACGACGTTTTGGAATTGAGTCGAAATGACTCCCCACGCGTCCACTAGTGGTTTATGCGCCGCTTAGCATTTGATCATTTGAAACTTCTCAAATTAAATTTCAAAGCCTGAGAGCGCACTGCCTGTAAAACTGTCGCAAATTTATTTAAATATATTTTTATGATACAATACTCGAGATTTGTAAATGAAATATGTAATAAGCAAGCATTGAATATTTAAGAGGTCGGTATGTATTGTAATCGTTGACGTCATAATATTATAATATTTTTAATCATTAACATAAGTTGTAGAGCTAGAGCACAGTAGTGTGCAAACTTGTGTCATTACTGTCCCCCCTTCGTTGCAATTTTGTTTCAAAGTTTTGCCGCGATCTAATTTTAAAGTCATTAAAACAACTATTTCAAACGTTATGAAAAGGAAATACCAACTCGCCTCAACAAAAAGCCAATCAATATAAGAGCTCAATGTTGAGAAGTTTTACAAACGAGACCCGCATTAACACGAAAGACATCAACGGATCGACCAGAGAGCATCACGACGACAATACTACAGCTACATCACCAGCACTCAGTTGACAGGATACATCTGGACACGCCAGTGGAGACTTTCTGACTTCCGAATTTCCGTCATCCCTGGATTCATCGATTTAATAAAAATCATTTTGAATATTTTGTTTGTGGACGTTATGTCGTTTGTCAAATAGCATGTGGACCATTTGTCGCGTGGAACTTTTGTCAACTAGAACTTTGTCATGGACGTATAGCCATTGAACCAAATGTCCGTGAAGATTTTGCCATGGAATTCATTTAGGCATTAAATTATATTAGTCATAGTAATTAAAATGTAAAATAGGTACATTAGCACACATTATTCTTAAAATATTGTTTATAAAAACACAATCTATCTAAAATGGAATGGATCATCCTTGTTCTTTTTTTGTTATTAAATTATCGGCGGGAAAAAATCTCAGTGGAAATCCCTCATACATTTTTGCAATCTGCCGATTTATAAGCGGAGCGGTTTCTTCTTATCTGATTATTAATGTAGTTCTTAGAATACCAAACCAAATATAAGGCCGATTAGAGTAGTTTTTAAAATCGTAAGCCATTTTTTATGATTCAATTATTTTCGACCTCTATTTAAAGCTTTCTAGAAGGCCCGCATATGTTCAAACATCTGAATGGACCCACGCATTCTTACGCAGCAGATTAAAAAAGCAAAGGTGTTATAAAAAGTAAAAAATTGGCACATATTTAATTTTCAACAAAAAAGGCTTTAGGAAAATTTTTGAGAAATCAGAAAATTTCTCGAGAAATGAGAATTTTCGATTTGACTTTTTTATCGCGAAATTCGCGAATAATAATTCCCAAGAAGAAACACTTGTTGTCATCCGTTCTATCGTACTTTGACAACTGCAACTGTTACGTGGTTAGTCACACTAAGAAAAAGAACAGTACTTTATGTACATATATATGATACATTGTTGGTTAGGTTCACAATAATATTTGTTTTAAAAATATGTTACAGTTTGAGAACGTTGCTTTTAGATTGCCGCCTGACAAAAAGAGGAGTTGAATGCCTCTTGTGGCGCCCAACAAGTGTTCCGTTTGTGTTTAAGCGCCAAGCGGCCTCGGAATCGAACACTTTCTGGCCCACGTTCAACTCCGTGGGAGCGTCGCGGGCCGCGGGGGTGAAGGGCGGGGGAGCGAACTCGCGCTACTGCGTTTCGTAATAATTAAAGAGAGGACATGACTCCTTGTAAGGACAATTAGTACCTTTGACGACATATGAATAGAAAACAAGAAGTATGAACGTAGGGAATACAATATGTCACCTCACATTATACATTATTCTTAAAACTGAAAATTATGGGAATATATGGATTCATAATATATGTATGTTTATATAGATTGTGGCCCAAAAAAGTACGGTTTTTAAAAACTGATCATAATTATTTATGCTAAAAATGAATTTATAAATCACATATCTTTCGTCAATTAAGCAGAAAAGAAATGGTAGGGTGGACTGCTCTAAGAGTGTGCACCATTCATACATTTGTGGCTAGCTTCATTTGTGATAAGTGAACACGCTGCTGCATCGTAAATAAATTGAAAATACGGATGTCAGGTAAGTTTTCACATTATCCTGTATTTTACTAATTATTTTTCACATCTTGAAACCTGTACAATGTGTTCGTTTATGATGGGATGGGCTATTATTTTTGAAAATCGATAGTGTAAATCAAATTAGCAAGCGTCCACCGGCATCGTAATTCCCCAATTGTAACAGAGATGCCACCACTTGTATCAAATGTGAATAATGCCGGTAGCCTATAGGAGTGCGCTGCCCTAAAGTTTGCGCGCACTCTTACAGATCTATACACAATGTATCAATGTATAAAGCTTGTCAGATATGACCAAACTTTATTCAAGTAGATGGAAGCCGAACTCTCCAACCATATAAAAATTCTAGGCAATATGTTTTATAGCCTGACAAGAAAATACATAAGAGCTTTGGCTTTTAAATTTGTGAAAGAAAATAATATTCTCCATCGAATTGATACGACATCACGAATGGCTGTCATTGGCTGCGTGGTTTTTTAAAGAGGAATAAAAATATTTCTTTGACACAACCAACTGCCAGAGCCATCGGCTTTAATCAGGCACAATGCATTCGATTATACAACAACTTGAACAACTTATTCACAAAGTATAAGTTTTCACCACACTCCATATATAACATGGATGAATCCGACGTCTCAACAGTTCCGAACAAACCTCCTGAAATACTTTCCACGAAAGGTGAAATATGTTTAAACAAGATATCCATTGCAGAGAGGGGTACAAATGTGACTGTCGTATGCGCCATGAGTGTAAGTGGGCATTTTGTTCCTCCTGCATTCATATACCCTAGGAAAAAGATGAAGAGTGAACTAGTCGATTGATCTTCACCATCTTTAGTAGGAATGGTGTCTGATAGATAGCATAATCAATCAGGAACTGTTTCTTGATTATATATCTGATTAAATATCACACAAAGCCCGCCAATGAACAACCACCGTTCACACTGCTATCGAATTCTTTAGACAAAATAATATCGTTGCACTAACGCTTCCACCTCACAGCAGTCATCGAATGCAATCCCTGGACAAAAGCTTTTTCTCTCCTTTGAAGAAATACTGCTCTAATGAGTGCACATTGGCCGAGCAATAACAGTTTACCAAATGGCGTCAATATTCACCCCAGCTTACTTAAAGGCAGCTACTGTGGAAAACACCAATGAGGGTTTCATCATTTTTAAAAAAGTAAGGCACAATCACACAAAAAAGAAAGGCCCAGTCACTTTTTGGGCATGTAATGCTCTCTCGTAAATCACATAAGGATTTTCCTCGCTCCATGTGCGATAAATTTGCTTATTAACATACACAAAGAGGTGGAAATGTGCCTCATCAGAAAGGAAGATTTTCTTTGAAAAATCAGCACCAACTTCCTGTTGCTCCAACGCCCAATCTGCGTGAATTCTTTACTATACATACATGGTTTCTGGGCTTCAGTTCGTATGTTATCTTAATTTTATACGGATGTAGCTGCAAGTACAGATGCAAAATGCGCCAATGAGAGCAATAATAAAAGCCCAAAAGCTGCGAACGCTGACGAATCGACAATTCCGACTGAACGAATGAATATTCTCAGCTAAACGGGCGTCACAATTATGCACAGGTCCTACCCTATCTCCAATGCACAAATTTTTTCGCTCAGTAGGATGATGAAATTAAATAGATTCTTCCCGTAAATTTAGATACACAGTTCGTACAGAAGTGTTATATCTGTAGAAAAATGAGCAATTTTAATGCGTTGAGCGGTGGTTAAGCGATTCATTCCGTGTTACAAATTAACATTTGGCACTTTAAACACGCGTGAAAATTGATTGACTGTGCCAGTAAGAGGGTGAGACGAGCAAGGCACTAGCCTCAGGTAAGCAATGGGAAGAACATTAAATTGGACAACGTCAGTAAATTTCAAAATTAAAGAAATTGATAGATAAAAAGACATTTAAAATTTGAAAGTTTATCAATTTCTTTTTCTTGACAAAAAAGCCTATTTACAAGTTTTTGAATGTGGGCCAAAATTATCTTGTTATACATATAAATTGGCTTTTTTGAGTGAGCTTAGCGTCACGTTTAAATAGCACGTTACAAAAGACGTCGAGTATCTTTTGCGATCTGCAATTCAGTATCGTAAATTTAAAAACAAAAATATTTTTTTTAATTTTGTAACTTGGTTCTAAACTATTTCTAAGAAAAGGATTCCTGGGAAATAATTTTCCCATTAGTCTATTTTCTTCGCTTAGTTAAACATTTAAAAAATATATCTTATCGCGTCTAAAATAATCTTTCGGCAATAAAATTATAAACAACAATTTGCTTTTCGCGAAATGCTTTCAACGACTGACTAATTTAACAGACTAAATGAATACATCTCTGCTAATTTCATCATGAAAAAAAATACAGGATTATTAATGCTAGGATGCGAACTTTTAGAGCAAACATTACATCGCACAAATTTACGGAATGGAGTACTTTAAACTTTTTAACATATAATCGTCAACATATTATGATATAATTATCGATTAAGATATCCTGATACCAATGTACAAGTACAGCGGTGATAAAAAGTAAATTATTATAAGGAATGGTAAGGTTATTATTACTAATATTTATTTTTTAACCTTTTCAGGCCTGATGAGCATAATTTTAGGTATTTTCAAAAAGTGCCTAAAATCTGCTTATTTAAGCTGCTAACATTTTGAATACAGCTTAAAATTGCTGCGCTTGTTTTGATTCATTAATATACATAAAATAATATATAGATCATAAGCTTTAACAAATACAAATGTTATATTAAATACGAGAGCCGCAAATTTAACAAAAAATGTGTCATAAAATACCTCTTTATTTAATTGAAAATAAGTAACATTCACAAATGTTATGTTTGTCAAAAACAGTAAGTTCTTATAAAATAAATTATCTAACGACATTGCGCATATACAAAATAATTATCGTATACCGGAAAATGCAGACAATAAGATAATTGATCTCAAAACGACACCCTATTGAATTTATTTCCAACTAATTCTAAGCCGAATGAAAATTTATATCGGAATGATTATAATATATGAAAATTATTCATTTCAAAAAGGCATAGAATTTCTAATATGGATATAAGTATTTATCGAATAGAATTAAAATATTTACGCTTTCTCAATAGCTGAAAAAGAGAGCGCAGATGTAAAAGAGATCGTTCAATTAGAAATATTTATTGCGATTGTAATTGAAATATTTTTACAACTGACAAAATATATAAATACTATATATGCAATTAAAAAATCCTACGTCTTTTACTAGTAAGACTATAACTAAAAATTATGTTTTTAGAAATGTTTTACAAGCAAAAAATAAATATATTACATAATATATTGTAAGTTTTGTAAAACTCATTAGCATGTTACTACATTTATTAGTAATGTCGAATAAGAGGCAATAAAATTAAAATGATTTTAGATATGAGAGAGCAAGTTGTGGCAGATATAAAAAATACCAAATGACAACGAAACTGAACATGTTTTAGTAAAGACTACGCCTTTGGTAAACACATGTTGTAACCACATTTTAAAAACTACAAATCTTTAAAATTTTCAATCAAAAATTCCATTACTACTTAAGAAATATTGCGATGTTAGTAATGAATCAGGTTCAAAAATTTTACTATCGGTGAAATGTTTTTGTACTGCTTGTTTCAACATTTATTATCTACTATGCCATATACGTAAATGTGAAGCAATGTGATTGTTTAAAGAAAAAAATATAATCATTGACTTCTATGATTTTTAAAATATAATTATAAGTGCGAAAAACAAGATTTGTATCATATTATAAAGTAGATACAAACATATACATGGATGTGTGAAATAAAATGGTGAATTTTTTCCACTGTGTAACAGTGATACAATTGATGTATAATATACAAAAGAATCTCAGTTTACTAGCATAAGTCGTTCGGGAAAAATTAACGTACTTAAAACACTCGTATATCAAAACAATTTTTTTCATAAAAAATAATGAAAACTTGAGTGGGTTCATTTCAAAACCCAAATATATTTTTATAAAAATGAAATAGATTTTTTTTAGATTTTTTAATATTTAAATGTATTATAAAATCATTGAATTTTTTAATTATTCAAATCGGAATCACTGCTATCTATCAGTGAAAGCCCAATGAAATATTTTTCTTTTCGTGGAACTTTAGCTAGGAACAGGGCCGTTCCTGGCGGAGGGCGAAAAGCTACTCTCGAGTTTCCTTAATTGGTATTTTTAGTAGAAGTTAGTAATTGGAATGGCAATTTTTTCGTCACACATGGTAATTTTTTTCTGCTTCCAGATATCGATGGGATGTTTTGAAGAAATTTATTACTTCTCAAAACATAATATGTGAACAACAATCGGGATTCAGAGAAAAGCATTCCACTGAAACTGCATTACAAGTAGTGATAAATGATTGGCTGTTGGCTAAGGATACAAACAAAATCATTGGAGCAGTTTTCTTGGATTTCAAGAGAGCCTTCGAAACAATAGACAGAAAAATAATGTTAAAGAAATTGGAGAGTATAGGTATAAGTGTTTGTTGATACAAAATTAAATTTTAAAGAACATTGTAATTACATATTAAAAAAAATTAGTAGAAAAATAGGTTTATTATCTAGATTAAGAAATATATTAAGTATAAATACAAAAAAAATAATTTACAATAGTATAATATTGCCCCATTTTAATTATTGTGCAACACTGTTAAATATGTTAAATAAATTAGTAAACAAATGTTGCAAAAATTACAAAATAGGGCAATGAGAGTAATTTTAAATAAAAATAGATTAACTAATTGTAAAAGTATGATTGATAGATTAGAATGGTTGAATGTTCAAGAAATATTGAGTATGAATGTTTTAGTATTTATATATAAGTTAGAAAATAATATGTTACCTGAATATTTTAATAAGTATTTAATAAGAAATAAAGATGTACATAAATACAATACTAGAAATAGAGAAAATTTAAAGATAATTAAGTATAAGAAAACGAGTACGGCTAGGGGAATTATGTACGGAGGTTTTGATTTATATAATAGTCTTCCAAGAGAAATCCGAAACAGCAAAAATATAACGGGTTTCATAAATGGAATAAAAAAACACCTTCGTACATATAGAAATAAATTATAATATTAAGACTTTATTGTTGTATATTTTTATTTTTTCTTTCTGTTATGTATTTTTTATATATTTTTATATATGTTTACTAAATTTGTTAGATGTAAAGATTAGCTATTAAGCTAAATAAATTAATAAAATAAATAAATAAAATAATAATAAACACATTTCATATCTAACTACTAAAAGCAATACAAGATGGGAAAGCAGAAATAAAGCTACAAGGCCCTTACGTCTAAATCTAAAAAACATGATTAGCAGTTTAACAGAAATAGTCAACCCGAGATATAAAAACAAAAAATATGACTCATTCATTAGAGCAAAAGATATCTTATTTCAAATTTATATATTCTATAATTATTTGGCACAATTTGTATTCGAGGGTTAATAAAATTCTTTCAAACCCAAATATAAGCTTAGCCGAATCCCTAAATTTATAGAATGCAAAAAATAAATAATGAATGTTTTGATATATTCACTAGCGATGCCATTACTGGGGCTGAGGAAATTAAAACAGAGCCTGAATTTTCTATAATTCGTCAAATTAAAAAGCTACGTCACTTGTTCTACGAAACCAAATCAAATTCGATTTCAGATTCCAAGCAGCAATTTAAGATAAATTTTTATTTTACGATTTTAGATCAAATGAGCAGTTCCCTCACTCAAAGATTTGAATTAGTATATGAAAGAAAATCTTTATTTAGTTTGTTATGTAATTTAAAAAAATGGATAATGCTACCTTCAAGAAACATTGTATGAAGCTAGATTTAAAATTCCAGTCAGACAAAACAAACATGTCAAAAAGAGATCTAGATGGTTTCCGGTTATTTATTGAAATATTATTTTACAGGATAATTTTACCCGATTCCTCATCATTGAACAATCCTTTACAAATAATATAAAATATCGTAGCGGTAGATTTAATAGCATGTTTTTCAATTTTTTCATTAAATATAGTTCAATTATTTTATTTTTATGTTTGCGATTTTTTGTGTATGCGTTTTTTGCTATATCACACTCGGATTTTTCCAAACGTTTCTTTTATAATATCAATACCTAGAATCTATCGTTTTTATGTTTTGGCTCCGTAGTTTTGCTCATAATTATTATATTTTTTAGTGTACGCACGATTTTGCTGGAGAGCCGTACGTGAGCACATTGTTTTTGAGTGCGTGCGTAATGGTCATACTTTTCGTGATACCCGGTAATCATCCAGGCAATTACCTCGGACAACAGGATTGCACAACGGACAATTGTCGAATGGAAGCGGGTCATTGCACCGGGGACACGCCCCGTGGAGACACAATGAAAGTGGATGCTTTCACACCGTTTGTCTTACGTGGGAACGCCGTTCCGATCATCGATCCAATGAGCTAGAGGTTCGATGCACCTAATCTTAGTGGTATACATCAGTGCTACTCAAATAGTAGTCTGTGAACTGACATCTATCTACAGGAAAGCAAAACTAAAATATAATTGTATATGTCTTCACACATACATACAAAAAAAGTGTTAAAAATGAAAGTCAAAAGTTAAAAAATGCAAGTTCACTTGGTAAAATAATTACGAAACTATATAAAATTTTCTTTGTGAAAATATTTTCATTTTCCAAAACTTGTCTTTTGTGAGATTATTATACATTTAGCTAGAATGAATTTTCGTAATTATGTGAAGTTTCAATATAATTTTTAAAATCACATTATTTGTATTGCAATAAGCTTAAAATTTTTAAAAATTCGATAGTTTCATGCAGTTCGTCTGTATTATGTCTTACAAGATTTACCAGCACTGAGTAGGGTATTCGTATTTTGGTTGCCGAGGGATTGCGCGTTTTTTTATCATTGCATCTTACACAGATGTGCACTGGCAACAATAGTTCTTTTGATAACACAGAAAGAAATGTTGTCAGCAATCGTAAAATGTTTTAACTTTACCAGACGCAATTCTTTGAAACTTCACATTTTTAAAACATTTCGATAAGAAAAGGGAACATAAAAAGTTTCACCATTCTTGATACAAATGATATATTACAAACTTTTATAGTGAGCTTACACATCTAAAAAAAAGAGAGTAGAGATATCTGCAAGCATTTGAAAATACAACTAATAAAAAATGTTATTACTTTGAATATATAAAATCTAAACGAATAATCTGCAATAGCTTTCTTTCAAATATAAACTGTATCGAATATGCTAACCAAACAACGATAAACTTGATCTTAGGGCAAATAACTTATTTCAATTAGTGTTTAACTCTTCGTATTGTAAAGCGAGCAATGGAAATTTTTATTCTATTTGCAGCAAGGTATCTATGCAAATCGCAATTTTCCAATACCCAAAATAACATGTGTTGCCTAGTCAAAAGATCACAATAATTTAAAGTTCTTATTCAATTACTAAATAAAATGTTGATATAACATATATGTATTATTTTAAATGTAGTAACATTGACATTTTATTTTGAGAAGAGATTTCTTTTAACTGTCAAAAGAGTCCATAAAATAGAAGGTTAAGAAAATGTTAACCAACGCTTCCAATTATTCATAATTAGGTGATTTATATTTTAAAGTAATTTTCAATACAATTATTTAAAACTATCAATAATTCATTATCTTGCACAATGACAATGTTTTTTCCATATTCATATTATGTTGATTTATTTAATAATTTAAAGTAAATCTTCCGTTGAAACATTAATGGCGTAATCCTAAAAACAATCAACACCTACTAAGTATCTTGGTGTGGAGAAACCATACTGAAATTACGGTCTATAATCAGTCAGGTCTAATTTATAAGCGTCCCAGGCAAAAACTCAGTTGTTCCCCTCCCCCCCCCCATATATTGACATTCAAATATCATATATTAAAACTACTTTACCATAAATTATATTTTGCAAATAATTTATAGTAATTAAAATTAACAATAAGCATTTAATTTTTTTCGCAAATCAAAACAACTACATAGTGGTAGTTTATTGTATAATAATTATTTAATAAAGACCTACAAAATAGCGGCGAAATCAACTGTATGGTAACATCAGATTAAATAATATCTTTTGATGTCATCATCTAGATGTGAAATTTCCAACATTTTTGCATCCTAGAGCACATTCTAAGATGCAATCTCATGAGGCGGAGTGCACCATCTATTTTTTAAAAGCAAATTTATATTTGGACATGGGTAAAAAAAAATTTTAAGCTTCAATTCCAGTTTCAAAATCACTAACTGTTCCATATTCGTAATCATTGTCATTACTCTTGGTAGTTTATCTGGTCATCTATTCATTTTAGAAGAAGATTTTAAAAGGCAATAAAATAAAACCGTAAAATTTTACTCGATATAGCAAAAACTTATACAAATATATTTTTTGTATTATATACTGCTGAGCACTTGATCCATAAAATAACTATAAATATGTATGACTAAAATATTGACCATTCTTAATTTGTGTTTGTCGTGTAATTAGCTAAGATTGTGATAACCAACCACTTTGGAGCTGAAAACCGGCAGATGTAAGTACTCGTATGTTAGCATAATTTAATAAATAATTATAATATAAATATTCATAATATATAGTATAGAATGAAAACTTAGAATAGTATTGTCACTTAACAGAAATGGGCTACAACGGTGTGACATTAACGGGCTTAATTACGCCCGAACTTATGTAGAATAAAATAAGGGAAGGAATTGAAAATAAAAATCAATGATTTAATATCTAGTCTAGAAAAAATATGTTATAAATGCTGCATTTGACATTATGTATAATCATATAACAGTAATTTTTATATTATGAAAACCAATAACTATGAAAAAAGTAATAAAATTGAAATTGATTGTTTAACGAATAAGAAATGAAACTGATTAACGATTAAGATATGAAATGAGATAAAAAGGATGTTAACATAATAAAAGACAATTTAAATTTAAGCAACAACAATATTTTTAAAAATGAGAGAGATATTTTTCTGATGTAGTTTAAAAAGGCAAAGACGTAGCGATAATTATACCAAAAAATATACAAAATATAGAGAAAACTAAAATTGCTTGCAAAATTATTATAGGACCAACAGAATTGGAAGTTGGCATTTAAAATATTATGCCCGTAAATAAATGTGGCTTAATTATAGCATGTAACAGTAAATAAAAATAAAAATAAATATAATTTTAGAAGAGGTAAAAAATATATTTTATATTACAATATTTAAAAATAATAAAGATAAGACATACTGGTCCATTACGATAAAGATTTTCGTGAAAAAAGCATATTAGCATATACATAAATCCCCAAACAGTTATCCAAACTTATTCATGGAATTCATAAATAATATTACATAATGGAGTTCTTATTAAAGTTAAAAAAAGAATGATATAATAATTATTTTTTTAACCAAATGTAGTATTGAATTACAAAAATGTGACTGAAATGTAGATAACATGGATATGGAACAATATTTATAAAAATACTGTATATAGTAAAATAAAAAGTATATATAATTTTAAAACAAAATATAAATACAACCCAAATTAATGATGTTAAAAATGCTTTAAAGAAAATAGATGATTCATATAAAATATTTCAAATAATAAAAACAAAATTAGTAGAATATAAAGTCCTTAAGAAAAAATGGAAAACATGTCAACAATGTAGAAATGTCAGTCAACGCATTAAGTTTATTAGTATTAAAATTAGATCAATTTATTAGTAAATTTGTGTTTTTTTATAAGTAAATTTTATATTTATAAAATAAATATAAATATAAAATTATACAAGATAAAGCAAACTATGTGTAAACCTAAGAACGATATAATTCCACATCTGAACAAGCAACTAATTTTAAAGATTACCGACAGCCTATTAAATACAGATGTACATATTTATAAATATGGTAATCAAGTCTTAAAAATGTTTATTTAAATTATACACTAACATATAATATATAGATATTATTTAATAATGCAAAAAAATATAAAAGTGTATAATTTATTTTACATAATAAAAAATATAGAAAAATAATTAATTACTCATATTAAAAAATATAAATGTGTACAATTCATTAAGTAATAGAAGTCTTAGTAATTTGAACGCACTACAAGCGGTGTGAGCACGTTTGGCTCTTAATGTTTTCAGAACCCGACGGATACGAAAAAAACGCGTTAGGTGCATTGTCAGCATTGAACGTGCTAAATACGCATTTTAAAAACCCGTTAAAATACAATAAAATAGGGAAATTTCAATTAAAAAATCAGTGAAGTGGCGAGGGTACACAAATCGGTCAGCGGGTGCCATGGCGCCCATGGGCACAGGGTTGAGAATTCCTGATACAGAGGGTAATCCTAACCTTATCACAGCCGCTGCAGACTTTTCAGCTATCCGCGTCTTTGATTCGATCGTGTGTTTTGAATTTTTTTGTTTGCTTGTTACTAAGGAAACAACAAGTGCATTCATTTTCGAATAGGTTTGTATGAATTTGGTTAAAATTTAATTTAGTTTGGTTCACGAAATTACTTTCGCGTCGTCACTTTTATTTAGTGCTATTTTTTTTTTAATTGCTTATATATTTTTTTACAATTGGGTTTTGAATTTTGCTTGAAGTTTTAGTTGTATCAAAATTGAATGGGGATTTTCATTGACAGTGTGGTCTGCCAAGGTTAATTTTTCATCAAAGCATTTTATCGCATTTCTATGTTCTATTTTTCTTTGTAAAATCGTACGGTACAATAAATCTAGTATATTTGTTTTGATTCATTATAAATTTTGTCTTTTCTTCATGCTTCATATATCATAATAAGATATAAGAATTGTTCTCACTCTCTTCGAAAAGTACTACTTGCTGGCCCTATCTTTCCTATATCCCTCGAACGTATGGTAAATGTGAAATGTGTTTCGGGATTTTCATCAACACTCTCACGCACTGCTTCGATATTGACATTTATACGGATTTTTTTGGTATATCGTATCTGATAGATCAGAATTAGTGCTATTATATTATAATAATGTCCGCTCGATCATCACAGATTAGGATTACCAAGATTTTTCTAATATCACAGATAAATATCGTAATGATTAATTAAAGTTTTTCTAAATTGTCGTAATCTTATAAGTGAAAATTGTGATAAATAATTAAAATCGAACCTGATTGGGTATATACATATGTTATAAAACATTTTTAACAAATTATCGTCTGCTATTTTGCGGAATTTTAAATATTTATATGTTTAGCCAAAAGGTAAAATTATTAATCTATACATAGCCATCTCTAGAAAAAAAATCTTTATTACGTTTCCACAAAAATCTCGATATCACGCGATAACGCGTCAACGGACCATAATGTTGAAAAGAGCTAAATTCAGCTGATAAAGACAATATCACATGTATAAATAAAATAAAACAAAATTAAGATTAGATTAGATCCTTGAGAAACTTATTTTTTAATAAATCAGTCCATTTTTTTATTATTTCGGATGCGGATACACTTTGACCGGAGGAAAAATTAGTGAATGCGACATTTTGAATGCCGCGACATGTCTGAACGATGCATTGTTCGCAAAGCGTGCGGATAGATGTCGGCACCGGCTACATGAAGACATTCCCAACGGGCCCTGAGTTGCTCTTTGTGCCACCACACTACAGGGTGTTCATAATTCTGTAATAAATATTAGCAAATTATTATTTTATTTTAAAAAATCATATGTATGCATTAATGACTAAATATGTATCTAGGAATATAATCATTTATCTTTTCCTTTTTATCACCACAATTCAATTTATAAATTCAAATTTAATCTAAAGGAAACTCGAATAAAGTTTAAATTGGTCGCACAGTAAAAATAGAAAATATATGATAAATCACTTTTAAATTAAAATTTTCTACATAAGGCAAAAGACATTCCCTGTGATTTGTCTGGATTAGTATTATGCGACGTATACGACTTTCTTCTTGTAACTCGGCACGTGCGAATGTGTATTTGTAAAAATTGGAAGCTATGGCGTACACTGTTCGATCAGTAGGATGATAAAATTGACCATAATTTTTTTGTAAATTTCGATACAGTTAGTACTGAATTGTTATTTCTGTAGAATTTGAGTGGTAGTTAAATGATCCATTTCGTAAATGTGTTGTTACAAACTAACATTTAACACTTTGAACACGCGTGGTTATAGACAGCTGTCTGATTTACAATGTTGCCAACATGGATCACCCATTACTTGAACATTAAACTAAGCTGTTATGAATATATGTATGATTTATTACTATTTTCATTAATATACTAAAAAGAAAAATATGAAAAGTATAAATTTAAGACCCTCATAAAATATTTATTACAGTGAAAAATCGTTTGACCGCGTCTTTATGACTATGTGAATTTTATCTGTTTAACTAACATGTTTGTTTGCAATAGCAATAAATTGAATATTAAAATAAATTATTAAATTATAGCAACCATTTTAAATCAATTATAATACTTATGATGTATTTGAGCACGAGAGGTATAATTGTTTTTAATTATATACCAAATAAATATATAGGCTATATTTTCATAACCGCCCTGTTGCTCTACATATCCATACAAACCGGCGAGGTACTATAGAAACGATCTAATATAAAATGAGAAAAAAACGGAGACCCTTTTCCTGTTCTCTTTTTATATGACAGCGGATTTTATGAGTGTTTTATATATTATGTGTATGCAGTGAATGCGGCGTGCTGGAGGGCAGGGGCGGCTCGCGAATAATATAATTAATTATCGCAATAAATCAGTTCGAATTATGCACTGCGAAAATTGTTAATACATAATTTAATAGTGTAAGAGATGTTTATTTTTATTTATTAACTTATTTGATCAAATACAAAATACTTTATACTTGTAAACAAAGAATAAACTTATTAATAATTGTTTTACAGTAAAAATAATATAACAGTAAAATCTTAAAAATACATAGAAATTAAACAAATAAGATTAAAAAATCATTTATTAAAATTGTAAGCATTTTAATTTAGAAAGTTAAATTTCAATTACGGTATTATAAGTTTAATTACACGTTTAAATACTAAAAATTGACTCAACTATCTCTTTCAGTTATAATCGCAAACTTTGACAATTACATAAAATTTAAATATCATGAAAATTTATATATTATATTATACATATCAATATCGTTAAATACATATAAACCTCGTAATCCTATTATACTATTAGTAAAAAAATCTGTAGATGATGAATGGATAACACATTTGGGTACGTATATATAATTCTATTGACTTTCGAAAGCATTTGTAATTAACACACTGACATAAAATAATAGCTACGATCAATTGTATTATTATATTTAAATAATTAAACTAAACAAACTAAAGGTATATAATTAAGGAAATATAAAGATGTATATGTTTTTTTTTTTTTGTATAATTATGGTACTTTTTATTAATTTAAAGAATTCGGTATTCCAACGATAAACTTTGTATTTCGCGATCGGATTTGATTTGATTGGCTTACCTAAATTTAGTCTTCTGCAAAAGTGAACACGATAAAAAAATATCTGATTTAACAAATTCATTCAGGTAAAATGGAAACAATATATTTCAGTGTTATCATGCGTATCATTTATAATCGCAAACGTTCCGACCTTTGGCAATATATATTGTGAGTACATAAAAAATATCACAGACTAAATTATGAATTTAAATTTTTAACGTATAGCAATATAATTTATGTATTATGTATTATAACAATAAATTGTATATGTATATTAGACATAGCAATACTGTTAAATACTTATTTCGTAAACCACGTAATCATATGGTTTTATTAATAAAATAATAATCAATAAAAATATATTGTTTTTAGTATGATTTTTTTTTTTTTTTTTAAAGTTGCTGCCCAAAAATATATTGTTTTCTTTCATCCTTACTTTTTTCAAGAGCTGGCGATAATTTGTTTCAAAATAGTTTCAGCGCGCGTTGAATGTTATTGGACTTAAAGCGTCTTTTTAAAAAATGTTTGACACCCAAAATATCACTGGCTTATACAATTATAGATTTTTAATAATAATGAATAATAATGTTTTACTTATAAATACGTACGCCACTGTGTTTTCTACCATTCGTTTTACTACAATATTGAGACATGAATTCGTCAAATAAAGTAGCGCTCACATTGTAGAAAGTTGAATTAATAATTGCACATATTCACTGTTACATAACACAATGTAGCCTGATACATACATATGCATATACTAGTATATTTGAAGTATAAATTGTATCTTAGATTTACCGCAGAAAATATGCACATATTTGCTAATTAAAAATATAAAATATTTTTATATTTTAAGTTATTAAAAAAACTATTCAAGCAATACAATTCTGTTTTAATTTGTATAATTTATCAATAAATAGCATGATATTTTATGTTAACTATCAATGGTAAATAAATAACATATTACATTTAATTTTATCGGTCGATCGTAAAAAATATAAGTAATTTATATTTAGCAATAGGATTTGGAAACGACAATTAGATATAAATATTAATCTCAAAACGATTAACGAACGCTCTGTTATCTGCACGCAACGAGATAAATATAGGGGGAATGGTATAGATAGATATCAGATGTAATGATAATATTATAAACACGTCAGAGTTGGGGTGAAATGTTGCGTGTGTGTTAGCGAGACAAATGTATCTCAATAATATCATTAACGCTGTTAATTACAATTATACTGATGATATTATTATTAAATTATTATCATATTATTTTTTTGTTTATAAAATTATTCCCCCCCCCCCCGCGCGTATAAGATTAGCTGACAAGAAGTCCCATCTTAAAATATGATTATTCATTTTATTATTCATTATTAATTAAATCGTTTTTTTACTAAGTAGTGTTTTATTAATATTAAGTTATTTAATTATATTTATAAGCATTTTATAACATAAATACATTATATAAAAAATATTTATGTTGGCATATATATGTTGTAAATGCACATGAATTTAATGACTGCTGTTTGTAAATAATTGTTTTACTGCATTTATCAATTATGTGTTTATAACACAAAAAATACACGTAGTAATAAATATCAAATTAAATCTTACGTGAGTTGTATTGTTATCTGTTAATTTATCAAGGACTGAGTTGTTTATTGCGCCGAATTGCGATATTATCGTAATTCTCGGTACGTTTTCGCACTTTGATAATAAAACCGCATCTTTGATGTTATTTTATCGTTTCCTTTGCACGATGCGTTTTTTCAATTAACTCTGAGTTGCCTCGGTATATATATGAATATCATAATAGTATCGGATTAATTGAATTTAAAGGATTATTATCCTAAATTCAATTTATTAACTCGATGCAATTTAACATAAAATCCATCGATTCCAAAAAATTACAGGCACACAATTTTATTTAATATTTTAGTAATATTAAGAAAACATGATCATTTATAATATGGGAGTAACAAAATCTTTTACAGAAAATTAATTATCAATTTTTAAGCCCTGTTTTGAAAACAATCTACCTACTATAAAATAAATAAATATAAAGTGTCCAAAACTGTTTTATGTACTATGTATATAATTACAATATTATTTAGATATGTCAATATTTAAGAAAATACTTAATGTTATATATTTTCAATATATAAATACAAATTAAAAAAGGCTCGACATAAAATATGTAACTATGTATGTGAGATGTATTATTTTTACGGCAAATTATTATTACATAAATAGCTTTCAAGTTAATCGTTTACTAATAAGTACAAACATATTTTTAATATAGAAAAAAATATTGTAAAAGTGTAGCTTTTTATGAGTGCTAAATCAGTGAAAATCTATACCAATTTATAGAAATTAGTCTCTAAAATTAAAAAAATATGAATTAATCAGCGTACAATTACTTCTCTGGACCAATAATTTACCCACACAAAATAAATTATTTTTGTTTTTACTTTATAATGCAGTACCACTATGTGGAAATCGCAAGCTATAAGTCATCTTCATTACGTACCAATTGTCTGGCATAAGCTATGAGATTGAGAGAGT
The DNA here is from genome assembly GCF_051122295.1 of Plectrocnemia conspersa. Lineage (NCBI taxonomy): Eukaryota > Metazoa > Arthropoda > Insecta > Trichoptera > Polycentropodidae > Plectrocnemia > Plectrocnemia conspersa. The sequence continues at coordinate 15,230,752 of NW_028277172.1, forward strand.
ACGCAATCCGCATCGCGTCGCATGGCACTTTATCTGGCGGTTATCTAAACACACGTACGGATATGCCCGACGGACAGCATCATAAGATTCCCTATCGAGCTCGACGGTTTACCGTTACATTCTAATTAGAATCCACTACTATTTGCCTCTCAGCCATACACCGTGGGGGTGTTACCCTGCGCTTCTAAAGAAATATTTACCATTTGATTTTTATTATATAATAATGCTCTTTTCTTATATTAAATATAAATATTTTATTGCTTTTGGAAACAAAAATAGTAGGAATACATTTAATAATGACTATAATAATTATATTTATTTAAAATATCGTTAAAATTCTGCACAAAATTAAAAAAAATCAGATACGTAAGTAGTAAAATTATGGAATGAAGTTAGTGGTATTGTAGGTTAATCAAATTTATTCATTTAACAATCAAAAACTGACGCCGATCCCCTAGAAATAAAAGTGGGAGTGGTGTCGCATGCAACGAAGAAAGAGATAAAGCATGCTCTTTCGTGTAACGGTACTTCTTCCAGATGACATGAGAATCTTATGAAGCCGACGGACACCAGGATAGATCTGTCCGAGCTTCGCCACACACTCGAACTATCTGAACTCGGACATCAGATTTACGTGTTTTTAGGTGATTCTGCGTTTCAACTAAACAAGCATATTATGAAGCCCTATCCCTACAGTACTAGAAGAATATCTAATGACGATTGGCGTCAAAACAATAAACAATTACATGGCTTTCAATTATTTTTAACACGCGAATTTAGTTTACAATATATGATCTCTCACTGTCTTTGATAAAAAAATGGCAAAAAATACATTTACAACGGTAATAATATTGAGTCGCCGATGGCTCATAAAATAATAAAATTATCAGCATAATATTATTTAGATCTTCTAGACGATATACCTACCGATGGCAGTGACATTTTTGAGCACGGACAGTGGACAGATACATCTAAGGTTTTTCACACCACACACGATCGGATTTGTCCGCCGGACATCCATTTCGGACAAATACTGTGGCCAGCTATTGAGGCTGTATCCTGTTCGTCTTTGCTACCTTCACAGAAATAATTATTAATTCTAATAAAACAATTTTGTTAAATAAAAACCTTATATTTTTTGTCAAATAAATTTCTTTGAATTTTACCACCCCAAAAAAGTTTGATATTAGCGCATTTTTTATAAATCTAAGTCTGCTGCGCAGTTAATCTCTGGGTTGCCAGTCTTGGCCTACAGATTACGCTATTCCAACTTTATTAAATAATAACCCACGTATTGTAGTTTGGTATCAGTTATCGTTTTGGTATAAGCACAAAAAGTCCCATGGACATTCTTCGTTTATTAAACGGTTTGTTTTTTAAAACACATTTTGCGATACTACAAAAAGTTGGCTCTATATTGTTTAAGAACAGTGTTCATAATTGTTGATAGAATAACATTTCTCTGTATTTTAAAACGAAGTGTTTATTTATGATATTATTAATCACCCTATGATTTTTAGTCGCATTTAAGCTTGTTGAATACAAAAAAGTGAATTCAGACTTCAATGACAATAAAAAACCTTATAATATAGACACTTGACTGATGAATTAGACTAAAAAAACTAAAATTATGCCCAGATCTTAAACTAATGTAACCTTTTTGAATGGTGTTCAGTTTTATTTATATACATACAAATATATTTCTGAAATTTTGTGACTAGGAGGAGTATCACTGCCGAATTATCATAAAATAAAATGTATTATATTATTTAGTAAAACTAATAAATAGAAATTGTGATATGTGTTTGTTTATCTAAAATCTATGTTAGGTATGTATCATGTATCAATTTAAATTACACTTTCCCTATGGTCATACATTTTTAAAACATCGTTGTTACGTCTTATTTTAATTGTACCTTCATTTAAAAATATAATATTTAATAAAGGACACTCAAGGTAATATGACCTGGCTTGGATTCATATCCATCTATAATACTTTAATGTAAATAAAATAGTTACAAAGTTGGAGCTATTATTATTTTTGGGAAATAAATAAAATACATCTGTTTGCAACTACTGCTAATATTCAGTTTATATCTTGACTTATGTTTTAGCAGCTGATGAGTAAATTATATACTAAAATACGACATATTACTAACACGATTCTATCAACACGTGATAAAAACATACCAAAATTAAATCATTCAAATTCATATTGCATAACTTAGCATATGCACTCCTATAATGGTACATAAGAGACAATCAATCGCAGAAACGCCACGCTCTATTACCCTTATGTGTCACATACATACATAGTATATAGGAGCATACATCTACATAATTATGTGAGTGTGTACAATACACTCATATTAGTTCAAGGTGAAAAAAAATGTGTCGCTATTTTTTAGCCCACGTGGCTTATTGGAACGGTCCGTGGCGTTAAGCTGTGTATATATTTTTTGTGTATATTTATTTCTGTAGCCCGTTCGCGGAGAATTGATAGGAATTCCGATAGGGTTTAGGTATGCATGTATGTGTGTGTGTTTGTGTGTGGGGTTTATATCCAATGGGAGGTGTATGGGCCTAATAACCCTCGGAACAGCTCCCCGCGGGCAGATGGCGCTACCGGCTCGTGCATGCATCAAAGAGAATGTAAAATTAAGAAATAAAATATTCTAGATCAATAATGCCGCGTAAAAACCAAAGTGAGGCTAGCACAGTTAATAAACCATGCATGTAATAATAATAAAAGCTGACATTAACTCACCCGCGATAAAATAATTAAATATATATTTTTCGATCGATTTTTGCATGATTTTGACAACTAAATTGTTTTGTTGTTGCGATAAAATGTATTTAATTAGTGATAATATATCACTTGCATAAATGATTATTTAGAGAGGTTTAAACTATTAGCCACAGTTTAGAGGTCACCATAACGACTACTTGAACAACAAAAAGAGGAGGAGAAATCTCATGTATTACAAAAAATATCATCCCGTTCAGGTTAAGAACTTCCTTAAATTTGATCAGAAAAATGCATGTCATTTAATGAAATAATATTAATTTTATTAAAATCGAAATAATAAGAAAAAGACCACTGACTGGCTAATTTATCTGGCAGGTACTAAAAAATATATGATTTCAACTTTTCCATATGTACATTTACATAATTTTCATTATTTATTTACATGCTATGTATAAATGTTACAATAAATGTGTATTTTCCAGTGAAGTTAAACCAACTTATTTTTAACTTTGAACCATCTTATCTCTCAGGTAAAATAAGCAGAATATGAATTTGTTTTATATATACTTTATTTAATTCTCACTTTAATTGTAAGTCGTATTATTATTCTAAAAAGTCATGAACGTGAACGCCAAATAATCGAGCATTTCCACTGCTGATTTTATTTCTATTGACGTAAATTCTAAACAGGGACGCCTTGAATTTGACCAGAAAATGCATGTCATTTAATAAAATACTATGAATCTTGATGAAATAGAAATATTAAAAAACGATTACTTACTTACTGACTGGCCAACTTTTACCCCCTCCCCTTCCCTCCCTTAGAAAGATCTCTGTGTGTGTACATAAATATTTTGCTTAAATAAAATAATAACAATTATACATCTGTTTCAATTTTTTATTCAAACATATTTTTATTTTTATAATTAAATACTATTTGAGCAATATTTTAGTTTTTAATGTATATTTTTAAAGTTTGAGAACTCTAGAAGTGCAACTTTGTAGCCAGTGGAACGCAGACAAATATATTATAGTTAGAGTTTTATATAAATATGAAAAATATAAATGGCGAAATGTTTCCTCCGAGCAGTGGTAGAGAAGCTAGCGCAGGGACGATGTCCGCGGGAGGTCCTCAACGATCTTATAGATGGTGTGGCAGCAACAGTATAGCGGAGAATGATTCCTCTCTGCTACGATGGTGCTCGGATGGTAGAGTCTTTCTCTCTGAATGTGAACTCCCATTACAGTATGTTGTTCGCGGGCGGCGGGCGTCTGTTGGTCTCTTCGAGTGTCTACCTGAGTCTTCCAGTTGCTGCTTGTGACTGCCCTCTCCTTATCGGAGTCCAGACTTATGTATCCAGGGCTGCAAAGCTTGCTGACCAATCACAATCGTGCAGCGATCATCCAGTCAATAGATGTACTCGTTTCTTAGAACAGTGAAATAGATATACGCGAAAGCGACATTTGCTTGATAGGCATTATACATGGTCGTATTCTATAACGAGAATCTTGTGGATCCGGTGATTTATTATATTCGTGACCGTTTTGCAACAAATAAATATTCTTTCAATGACGGAGAATATTTACAGTAAAAACACTTGCGTGTTATTTATGTGAATTTTTTGGTCATAACGAGGGCTATTGTGTGGTTCCAATCATTTACGCTATTGTCATGTTTCCTTGTTGATGGATGATCATTTTGGTCATAGAATAAGACACTTTCAAACTTGAGTATCTGTGTGTGGTCGTTACCAATTATAACTCTATACCCGGTTAATTTAAAGAAAAATATCCGAGAACCAAATAATTAATTTGGCTGGGTATTTGGATGCTCTGCGCCTGCTCCTTGTGATTGAGCATAGGTTCTTAACCACCGACCCATTACCAACCAGTAGGTTAAACATCCTATAGGCGTCGCAATCAACTATGCGCCAACGAAGTGCTTCACCTCAATATTTAATTTTTTCACACCTCTTTAATTGTCTGATAAATGTATTGGAGAAGTTCAGCTCCATTATAATTTAAGATCTCTACTGGAATCCTCTCACTACCAGGAGATTTATTATTTTTGAGTCGCATGCAATTTGTATTGTGTGACGTTTAACAGGTAACGGTACCCCAAAAATATGAATTAATAAGTATTTGTAAAAGAGCACTTAGGCATGATAAGACATTTTCCTGAAAATTATTTTGAAGATGCTTAATTGTCTGCGTATTTGTATGTCCCAAAAATATTTTGGTATAAATTCAGTCAATCGTTCTTATCATATTTTTAACTTATTTATCTGAATCTTAATGCAAATAAATTACTAAAAATAATACTGTTCTGATTGTTATTTATAATTTAAATATGTTTCATTAATAATTCTCCTCCACTAAACGCAACCGCGAGCCATATCCGCTTTATCCTCGCGACCGCACACACATACCCACTTCATCCTGTACCCCTCCCATTTCACCCACAAACACACACTAAGATATTATCGCATACTAACGATATGCTAACGCACACATACCGGAATATGCTATTCACATTTTTACCCTTAGCTCAAGCCCTTTGCACTTTACGGCGGTTTCTTTACACTCGACTGCCATTTAATAACTTCCACAAATTCGGTTTCCTATACCACGCTCTACATCTCCACGTATAAACACACTCACACTTAGATACTGACCCTCTTGGTAACAATGTCCATTCTAAGGTGTGTCTAGGAATTCTCAAGAAATATTAGGATAAATTCTCGGTGGTCCATTCCGTCAAAGGATCTTATTTCTATATGCATGTGTCAATGTGCGTTAATTAAAAATTATTGCTCAATTAATACTAAGTCATTGTAATTGCCACCCTAATTTTTTAAATTCTGTTAGGGAGTAACTGGAACTTGGGGTAAGAATAAAAAAACAGGTAAGTAAGGCGCATGAGTATAGTATACTTTATTATGTGAATAGGGATTAGAGAATGTGCATAAAAAACCTGTAAGCTTTATATTACATTGATATCATTAGTTTTCCCCTTAAAGCTTTCATTTCTAGATATATTCAATTATATCTTAGAAAAGCTTGTAAAAATTTATAATTTTACCTAAAATAGTTTTGTTTTGATAACTATGATAAAATTGAATAAAATAAAAAATAGCACATAGTAAATATATATTAATTTAAAGCTGAAAGCTTTAAATTATAATTTTGTATTTAATTTTAATTATGACAACAATTTACCGTTTTTGATGGCATTGATGTTGCAATGGACTTCTGTTACTAGTTTTTATAACATATCAAGATTTTAAGATATAGTCTATTTTATATTTTTACAGCTTCTTTTGACAGTTGAGATGCGAAGAATATGCTTTATTTAGAGAAGTTTGAAGCTTTTTATATCTACGGACTTACATGTTAATTCAGCAACTTTATTTAATTTAAATAAAAAATGCTGCATTTATCTGTTTGTTAACACTGACAAGCTGAAAAAGTTTTAACACAAATAAGTAATCAAAAATTCGACCAACAATTTGAAGAGCAGTATCGCCGTACATGTACGGTGATCGATCTTCACTGTTTTGAGGTACCCCAGATAGTTATATATTTACATAATATAAAAAATAATAATATTTATTTTTAAATGTATTTAATATCAAAAAAAATTATAATAATAAATTATTGATTAGGAAATAAATAAACATAACAAAAATTATTTTATATTAATTTTATAAAAAAATATTGCGACCTTCTAAATCGATTAAAAAAAATTCACAGAAGTCATATAATACATGTTAATAAAATATCTAAAATAAATTAACTAAATTTAATAATAGAAAATTGTATAAATAAATGATTAAAACATACTATTACAAAAATTCAGTAAAATAAATCAAAGCAATGAAACGTTGAGAATCATTGACATTTTTTGTAGTAAGAACAAGATCAAGATTTTAGGTACTTTAATTAAACCAGAATTAATATTCCAGTGTTAGATTCGCTAGACAAAATTACTGATCTTCAATTATCCTGTATCAGTGTAATCGGTCCCAATCCAGCTGTCAAGTCATGGTTTATGTAGAGTTTTTTAATCTTTGAGTCCCATTAACATTTGCAATGAAATAGATTTCCATATAGTTCTGAATATGTATTTTATCAGTTTCTAAGATACTCGCAATGCAACAACTCCATTTTTATAGGCAGATGTCATTTGTTTTCTTCTAGTTCTTGATCTAGACCTGTTAATACCATACTTTATAAACGGTTTTATCCTATATTGAAGAGCGTGTTGTCATAAAGTTATTCAAATAGATTTCTCTAATTCAATTCAAGTGAATAAAATATAATTGATTCACTTTTTGCCTTTTATCTCAATCACGAATCTTAAGCATATATCTATGATTATTTTTATAATATTATTAAAATAGACTATTGATATTAAAATTATCTTTAATAAAATGGTAAGTAAAAATATCAGTATTTTTTGTTAGCTCAAAATATGTTTTTACATACATACATAGTTATATAATCTGTAAAATATTTATATTTATAAATACCGTAAACTAAAATTAAACCTTAACCCATAATGTTTTTTGATGACGTATTTTTTCTGAACTCAAATCGATCTCGTACATGTGTAGTTATCCAGATTCACTCGCGAGAACCTTCGTTTATGAGTGCATTGAACATTTTCCATCCTTGTCGTGTGTTACTACATTTAACCAACTTGGTTTAAACCGGTCAAATATCCCGCCGCCCACTGCCACATACTCCGTGATACTCTCTTTGTTGCAATTCGTTCAATTTAAACCGAGAACGCTTCGGTCTTGTGTATAAGCTTCTGCAATATTTACAATATTTCATATACATTGTGATCTAAGGTAAATTGATACTAAGGTTTTCTTGATATGCGCAGTAAGGACCAAATGTTTCAGTTTCAAGTGAATCAAACCATTTATATCAATTTAAAAAAAATCTGAATCGGTCAATCTTTGCAGTAACTGATTTGCTCATAAACTATACCTGACTGTCAAACAAGTTTCACAAAAATAATTGGGCGTGCACTAAACATCGACATTACGGTTATGCTTTTCAGTACATTACTAATTGACTTATAAAATACGTTGTATATTAACTGGTGCATTGTCCTACTATAAAATTATTTTTCTAATAAATAAATAAAAATACATAATCTCGCTGTAAAGAATTTTACCACGGAAATCCCAAAAGATAGGGAAAAAAATAATATATTTGCCCTGAAGAGCAATGGCAAAATTATGTGACGCAATAACCAATATGTGGTGTAAAAGAGACCCATATTTAATCCAGCCCGGGCGAAATGGGTAACGTAAAAACCCACTAACTAATTTTTGCCATATATTTTTAATTACTAATATTATTAAAATTACATTTTAGATAATCCTGTATTGAAATGTTAAAATATGTTGAAATGCTTATTGGTCGATTCATTTATTATTTAAGAAGAAGCCAAAGATCTGATTTTGCTGATGTCCTAAAAAATATAAAGCTGCCACAGAATTTCACGATTGGAATATAGAAAAACACTAAAGAAAAAGGACAGATGTGGTTTTGTATAATCTAACAAAGAAAGATATCGACACAGGCGAGAAAATGCCCCAATTACATTTTTACGAAATGTCAATAAAAATGTGTCTATTTAGGATGTTTATCAGTATCAAAAATTTTCCCGTAGCTGAAAACGACTATTCACAAAAAAATTTGCAATAAATCTGTGGTTCGCACAGAGAGCATTTTTTCACCTTTCTTCCGTGAAAAGTTAATACATATTTGTAGTTCTTATTTTATTTTTTATAAAATGTAGTAAATTCTATAGATTTATCGTATGTATGTTAAGTTTAGCGTAAAATATTATATATTATAATATTAACGGATAAATTCAATATAATAAGATATATTATTTTTAACTATTGACTAACAAAGCTCAATTTTTGATATAACGTCTTAACAAAAAAACATATTAAAACCCCAAATAACATCACGAGAATATTATAGTGTTTAGACTTAAATAAATTTTCATGCATTCCGATTAAAAAATAAATAAAATATATAGGGTATCGTATTTTTATTGGCATTGTTATTACGTTATCGTTAGGATATTTAAAAATTGTCAAAAATAAGACTTTTTAAACTTTTAGAAAGATGTATTTTTAGCAAATTTTGAAGCAATGAAATGTTGTTTTTTATTTTTTTTCACCATTAGAAATAACTACTGTATCAATATTAACAACTACTTAGCTTAATATTAGGTTCATATGTATTGTTATTTGCATTTTCCAATGGACTAATCAGAGTAATCAATAATTTTTCGGTCATTGTATTAATATTAATTTATAGGTAAAGAAGCAAAAGCAATGTTCTTTACACAACCAGTTGAGCCTTAAAATGAACCTCAAGATTTTATTTAAATAAAATAATACAAGTGCTTTGACTCACGAATTAAATTCGTTCCGTGGTGGAGCTCGTAGCTCGAATTACTCGTATGTTAAATCAATTTTCCTCATTGAATTAATTGAAATGCCATAAATCCTTTCCAATGGGAAAATTTTAAATAGACTAATAGCCATTAAAATGGTAAATACATACAACCTAAATTAATGATAAAGTTTATTTTTCAGTTACGCAACAATTGTATAAGTTGACTGTACCGACAAAAAAATGTGCTGTGTGGGTAAATGCAAAAAGAATCTCTTAAAGAAGATAGCAATTTATGAAGAAAAATACAATTTCAAATCTTCATGGTCTTCACATTATATTTATATAAAATAATTGTTTTCATGTTAAATTTTCACTGTACCTAGCTATTTGTATTTCAGCATTTTTTCTGCGCTGCCATTAAAATGTAAATTTAATGGCAGTGTTTTCCACAGCAAAATGAACTTGAATATTTACAATACATGAATCCAAAATAAATCCACATTTACTTGGACACCTCTACATTATAGACTAGGAGACAGGACTATTAAATTCACGGGCCTCAAAATGCAATTAAGCGTTCCGAGAATCATTATTGCTTAAACAAAAAATATGTGAATAAATAAATACGAAAAATAGCTATTCCATAAAAAACATACTAAGAAAGATTTTTAGAGACTTAAATTTTAAAACGCTTTTAATTAAATTACATTAAAAATTTAATAAACTGCAAGGTATATGCCATAAACAAAAAGTATCTAATGAAAAATCTATGTAACTATTTAAAAAAATTACTGTAAGGTGATGAATTGGATTGCTAACAAACCAAATCCATTTACTGTCTGTGAATTCATGTATAAAATTAGAAAGGGTTTGGAAATTCAGTGTGAAATTTTGCTTTTATTTCAAAGCTTAAATTTATTCATAGTATTAACAACAAATTGGTATTGTAAAAGTCAATCAAAGATTTATTTACATATCAAAAACGTCAGCTATGGTTGGATGTAAGGAAGGACCAGCGAATAAAAAAAATGGTAATTTTCGTTTCAAGTATCATTACTATTTACACATAAAGAAAACGATTTTAAAAATTTACAATATTATTATAAAATAAATTTCGGCAGAATTTTTAATTTTAAATTCACATCCCAAATAATCCGTAATTAAAGAGTCTTTAAAATGAAAATGAAAATAAATTGATAATTAAATTTTTCGGTGCTCCTCTGCGCCACCTCGATAAGAGATAATTGCAGGTTAAGATACGTGTCCTCATGCCCAGACACCGTGTACCCCTAACGAGATTACTCGAGTCGGATAAACGTACAATGGATTACTAGTCGCCCTTTGTTGGGGGAGAGATTAGGGGGTGGATTAGAGTGAAAGGCAGAGATGTGTGCGAGCGAATAAGGGGGCTTATTAGCCAACGTGGAAAAATTTACACGTCTGCATCAACCCTCAAAATTGCAGCATCCCCCAGCGTGACGCCAGCTGCTTTTACATGCCAATCAAAACGTTCAAGGGAATTTTGGGGAAATTGTGTTTATATATTCTTTATAAATTTTCTCTTTTAATCCTAGTGCTTTGTATTATTTTTCGTATTTAGCTATTGTTCTTGGCAATCTTATTTGTATTATTAATTGGATTAAATATGCAACGCTGGTGATTATGTGTCATTAAAAACAGAGTTGTTGTAGAATATCGCTATTTAATAAAATAAACATAATTTTATAGAATTCTAAACTAATAAAATAAATATAAATAAATATAATAAAAATATGTGACACACTGACACGACACACAAACTGAGCTAGGTTTTTCATAATTTTGACATACCGAGCTCAGAAGGTTCGTTATCACTGTAGATGAATCTTTTATTATTTAATAGTACATGATTAATTCAACATACATTACAGTACGCTTTAAAATTATTTCTAATGCACTCATTATATAAATTTTGATTTAATATTTATTTTTAATTAAATTTTTAGTAATTCATATTGTCTTAAAACTAATGTTTATTTGTGTGTTCTTTTTCGGCTTTTCAGTATGATTTGTATTAGTGCTTTAATTATATTTGATAGCCAATTTGTTTAATTATGCATTCTTAGCCTTACTCTGTATAATAAGTAAGGTGAAATATGGTAAGATGTAAAAAAAACATTGAAAATATCACTCAAATAAATCTTCAATGATCTACAATTTTCAGAAGTGCTTCGATTTGTAACGAGAGAATTGGAGAAGAATCATCAAAACATTCGGAAATAATGTGTGAACCATAAAGACGTAATTGATACTATATTTTTCCTGTCGTAATATAAAATATATTTCATAGAAACCTTTGTTGTTTACGGTTCTCGCTACTATTCAGGAGGTATTTGATAGCGATTAAAAATGTTTTAGGTTTCATTTATCATGTGGTGTTTATTGTTGTGGTGAAGTGTGAAGAGATGCACCATTGTTTCGTTTGTTGTGAGGTACATAGAACCAGATCCAAATTGAACCCTTTTCCGACCTCTGTTTGCAAACAATGAATAAGAGAGGAGGGATGAGTGTGTCAGTTATACACTGAAGTTGTAAGGCTTAAATGATATGAGAGAATGAAGGATATTATTAGGATTGTTTTATTAATATATTATAATTATGTGGCTCGATATTAGAACAAGCAAATTCTCATTTTATATGCATAGAATATTTTATAATCCTTAATCCTTTGACTGCAATAAATACTATTGTACTCTAACTAGACAAACAACTACTCGAAGTAAATTAATAATAAAGTAAATGCAATTACAACCAAGATTCCTTGTTTATAGAAAAATATATAAGCAGCAACTTTCTGATAAATTCGTGTTATTATTTTACAACTTTAAATAACATATTAATAGCATTTGAAACATACAACAAACATAACAGTCTTATTTTGTTTTGGATTAGTTATTTACACAAGATCATGCGATATCAATCCAAGATTAATCGATTGGTAAACGAGTCACGTTTTTTTATATTACGCAAAAGATCAACACACATTAAACCAAGCAAGGCCAGTGTAAACATTTAAACGATAAACTTATAAGAAGAACGCTTTTTTATTATAAAAAATATAAGTATACAGTCTAGATGGCTACCGAGAAAGATCAGTTCGGATAGATGCCGTCGTTAACTTTACGACCATAATCGGCATTAACTTCGGCAAATTACTGGCTTGATGGCGATTTAATAGCTAGCTTTGAGCTCTATGCTTTCAAGTAAGACCGGCGGCTCTCAGACATTTTATAGTTACCCTTAATTAATAATCATTAAGAAATTATTATGTTATTACTATGTCGAGAAAATGCAGAAAATTATTCAGTGGAAATATCGACACCAACACTACTGCATAGTATTTTTTTAGTTTATATATTTATATATACATGTTAAATATTAAATGTTATGCTAGAGCTGAATTTATAGATTTAAACTAGCAAGGTAGATGAGTGGTGTAAGTCAACGACTAAAACCAAAAAACATAGGTTCGAATTCCATAATAAATCTTTTAAAAATTTTCAATTTCCACAGTGTGAAAGCTCGTAATTAGTGATATTTATATAATTATATATCCGATCGATCTTCACAAATTATGTTTTTCCTATATTGTATTAATACCACGCGTGAATATTGTAATGATACGGTTTACAAATTGTCAAATAAAGAGCTATAAAAAAATAATCTCTCAATAGAATTTATTTTTAAAAAGTACACGAAGAATAAAAACTGATCCAAGATATTTAGTAATTCGTATCTATATTATAAAATAGCTTAAAAATAATAGTCCCTTAATATCACAATTCTGATTCAGGCTATTATTATTACAATATCAAATTAATAAATTAAAAATATTGATATATTATGCCACATAGTATATATTTTATTTTATATATTACTGTGTTTTAAGCATTATAATGCAATAATTATTATTGTTAAATTAAAAAGTTACAACGATCAGTCTTTATGTTTTATTTGAGTAGACATTTTATATACGTATTTTGAGAAGGCCTTCGACAAGCTTTGTCTTGGGTTATTTTAAAAAAAAATTCGTACCTCGGTTGCTCGGATGCTCAAGTTATTTGATCGATCGTAGGCTGTTTGTAACCCATGGCTGCCGATTGCCGAAAGAGTATTTCACCCCTTCGGGGGTTAAGGGTTAAACCTGGGCCTTCTGCTATTCACGATATTTATTAATGACATATATACGGCAAATACAAATTCTTCTGTATGCAGATAATTTAAAATTGCTTAAATTAATTCGATTCATTTACAAAAATACAATCTATGAACACTAAATATGTGTATATTAAGATATAATTCTATACAAAATAATACACGTAAATTTAATTAGCGAGATTAACTTTCACATAAATTAAAATAAAAAACCAAACAAATACTTTTAATTGTTCAATTTTAACTTCATTATTATTCTATTTGTTATTCTATACATTTTTTTCATCCTTTTTTTATAAATAATGATTTAATTAGGTGTATATTTTATTATATTATTTTCTTCACTAATTTCTGTTGAACATTAGGAATGAGTATTAAATGATATGGTTATTTTTCGTGAATGTAAAATTAACCATTATGGCCTGAATTAGCATATAGTCAAATTTAATTAACCCGGCCGCGCGTGAAACAAGAAACCAACTCTTTGATTACACACTACATGTTAGCATATGTAGATATATGTTGTTGATATGTAATATTCAAAAAACATTTTTTTTAATAAATTAACACAAAAAAATATGTAAGTTTTTAATTTTTATATCTTTAAAAAATAACAATTTTTGAGAAGCGCCTGATTTGTTGTTTATTTTAATTTTAATACTTGCACATGGTAGCCGATGAAGCAGAAAAGTACTATGCAAGGGGCAAAATAGCAGACATAAAAAGGAGATATGTAAATTTTAACCTCATTGCATTGAACGGGTCAAACGGCGCGGACAGGCGCTCGAATACGTGACTCGCGAGCCAAATTCTTTTTGCATTTCATTCCCGAGGACACCACGATCTTCTCATGCAGGATTCTTCAATGCTTAATATTTTGCCATTGAAAGCTGAGAGAAGAAAAAGAGAAGAAATAAGATCTGCTAGTCGAGCTGGCGATCGAACGAGAGGAGGAATAATTCATGATGCATTAAAGATAAAATATGCGAATTATTTAGAGTAATTCTCCAACTTTGAGAAAGATTCTAAGATATCTTCAGTACTCATATTGCATCATAAAATTAAACATGTGTATTAACTTTTTTTTTTTGCTTTTAAAATACCTCTTTCTTTTGTGATCATCATCTTACATCGCAATGCATTGAATGTAAGGGTAAAAATATAAACGTTTCAGATAGTCTAATCTTTTGTTACGTAAAAATATTAACTACTTATATATGCTGGATTGATAATTCAGAGATTTGGGTTTGATTCCTATAGCAAAACCAATTTTTAGTGATAAAAAATGCAAATGTTCAAAACCAGTTTTAGCTGCATGGTGACATTCAATAGTTTATATTTAATAAAATAAAAGGTGCAACACGACAGGCGTTAGCCCAATATTTTCCAACTGAATAAACACAATCAACAACTACTAATTAAGTAGTAAAACTATTTTCTTAATTATAAACTATAATTAAAGCTCACAATCAATAGATGTCACTTTGCACTACCTTGCTAAATAATTCATTACGTAATTAAACCATGAGATTATAAAAATTATAATTAAACAATAATCACTAATTCTGAAAATAAAATAAAAAAAAACACTATGATCTATGTAAGTGAGATTTGAACTTAAATATTTCATGTACTATTCACTGACTTACACCACTAATCTATCGTGTTGATTTGTCACAATACTAAGTGTTAATTGTAACCCTCATTTTAACGCACTATATAAAACAGTTCTTGACACTTGTTCATTGACGATTAATAAACAATACGATTTCTATTTTTTTCTCGTAACATCATCAGAAACAAAGGATAGCCTTTCACTGTTTTCTTCCGCATAAACATCTTTTCTTACTGCTATAAAGTCATGACTGTATACTGTTGAGTGAATTGTCAGTGAATTTCAGTATACAGAAAAAAACGGTTCACTAAATAAACTTCGCACTCATTGAGATTAGAAACACACACTGCAGTTACAATATGGCAGCAAATAAGGTCTGATATTCGTAAATAAATTGGGTTTGAAATGCATTTCTACATTTCTACCTATATATTATAGATACTGGGTAACTGACTGAAGAAGGAAACCAGATCTTATAGAATTTGGCATAACAAAACTAAAACCAACTCAATACATTACAGCTAAACATTGTCTTGATCTGTCACCAAACCACTTAATAGTCACGATAAATAGTGAAGTTGGAAAAAAAGTTTCACAACTTTAAAAAATATAAAAATACTTAAAAAGAACATTTTATTAAGAACTCTAGAAGATTTAGAAAATCCTATATAACGAATAAATGATAAAAATATTTAATTTTTAGAATCGTTTTACAATCCCAAGGCATGCGCCGCATCTACCGCATGTAAGGACCACACACCAATGATGTATATATTATATAAATATATACATATATAGCCCAACTTATGTTGGACTTGAGGCATCCGAAAAACTTGATCTGCCACTGATAAAGACTACCTCCTACAAACCAGCTTTTTACCTCCAACAGCCGCTAAGTATCTTACCAATTTTTAAAAATATGAATAAACCAATAATTGAACAATATAATCTTTTACCAAATTACCAATTTGGATTTATAAATAACCACTCTACAATCGAGCAAATACATAGACTGGCAAATTACATCAACGAAAATGCATCCTGGACTATTATACAAAATTAAAAATGTGTATTCCATACAATATCTCCCTTATACTTAAATCGTACTTTAAAGATAAGCATTTTTAAATTAAAATCGGAGAAGAGTATATAAAGTCATGAATTATCTTCGGGCGTGCCTCAATGTAGCATTCTAGGACCAATTCTACACTTGTTATAAACGATAGACCTTGAACAAAGATACATACCTGTCCTCTGTATCCACAAATGCGACATGAATAACACAGAAGAGCTCCACCAAGTATCTGGGAATATATGTGGATAGAAGAACCCACAAAACAAAAAAAAATAATAAATAGTAACAAAAAAAAAGTAATCAAAGATACTTAAATAGACTATAGAATCATCATACAATAACAGAAGTGAAGGTAGACTTTAGCGTGTAAGTATGTTTAAATTAACTAACATAATCATAACTAACGACTAGCTTATAATAAAAGATATATGTATGTATATTTAAAGGAAACCTGTGGGGAGTTCCCTGCATGTTATTTTTCTTTTCTATGTTCCTAGCTACTAAGGAACGGAGAAAAAATTATAAAATAATTGCGCTTTATTTTTATAAAATTCAATAATATTCGAGCAGTATATAAACATTATTTAAATTACACAATCTATCATGAATCAATTATATTTTCGGTGGGAAGTGAATAAAGATAATTTATCTACTTTTATTTACTTAAATAATATGTTTAATTAAAACTGCATAACTTTATTACATATTGACTAATAAATACATCACGCATCTGAAAAAATCTCAAAAAACCTGTTGATTACCCCTGTTTCTAAGAGAGTGGCAGTCGGTACCTGTGGCGCACGAGGTGAACCGGTGCCATACAGTGTGTTTATAAAGTCCTTGCTATAAAAATATTTATTATAAATTTACAAAAAAAAAATGGTGACAAGAACTGGTTCTTGATCAATCGTTTTACAAAAAAAACTATTTAAAAATAAATATATATTATGAAAATATAAATATATGTTTTATATTATGATCTTATATGCATATAGCAACATAGTTTTTTCATCATTACATATTATTTAAATTTATTTACTTAAAATATTTTTTGATCTTCCTGTAACTTACTCTCTTGTCTCCCCGTTCGATTTCGGCCCAAGGGCTCTTTCCCCTCTACCAATTCGTCCCTGTCTATCTCGCCGGTTGCCACAGATCGTTCTCTCTCTGTCTGACACGTCGACGGGCCAATGCAAGAACACGAGCAATCTATTATATTTAATTGGCGGTTAATTTAATTGACTATCATATTTTTTATCTAAGAGCATGTCATTGATACTATATTTAATGTACATTGTCATCTCGGCTGTTGAACGTCGTTAATCTTGACGTGTCATTTACTTTAATCTTTAGAACAATAAACCTAATAATAAATGTATCTGCATCTTTCAGACTCTTCAATATAATATATCTAATGTCATCCATCTACTCTCAGATTAAAATGATCAATTGTAAAATAATCCCTTGAAACAATTTTTGTTTTAAGCATGATTTTTAGCCGATCAAATCAATGTACTTTATATGCAATTTTCTCACTGGTTGCTTAAAAAGGTGCTGTTTGAGGATCATACAATTAATGGACTAGATTTATGGATGAGCAACAGCCTTTATTTTTGCAACTACACCCGAGCAATGTCTGTACGCACTCCGAAATATTTTCTTCAGTGCAAGTCATGCACTTATATATAATCGTACTAATGCTTTAATCAATGCCGTTAGTAGTTTGACAACAAAAAATGAATATATTGTTAAAAACTAACAGTAAATACAATATTTATATTAAGCCAATCATATATAAGGAAAAAAGTATTGAATTATATCAAATATAATTACCAAACAATATTTATAACCACACGGAAGTCTTGTACATGAATATTCCCTTAAAAATAACAGCAAAATAAATAACACATAACATACCAAAATATCAATTTACAAAACGCTAAGAATAACAATAACTAATTTTTAAAAAAACTTTTTTGCTGAAGCAAACTGATCAATGACAATTTTCTTAATGTTTATTTTAAAATGCTAAGAAGAGTTAAATTACTAAGACGATTTTATTCCATTGAAGCGTAGAAATTCACAAAATTTGTGCAATTTTTATGTAGTATATTTTCATATATTTTAGAAGAGAGAGCTTAGATATTTAGTAAAAATCCAAACTTTTTATTTAGGGCTTTTAATCTTAAAAAATGTGTTGATATTTCTCGTTATAATAGAGCACGCATGATTTTGTTCTGTAATGAATTTATCATTCTACATTACCTAATACTTTTTTTCAATATGTGCATTTTTTTTTTTTATATTTTAACAGAATTTTCGCATAAATTATCGCGGAATTTCAACAATTCTAATTCTAGATCTTCAAGATCAGTTACTACTTCTATGAAATTCATAGTAGGATCTTTCGATTGCTTTTGATTTGATTTTTTCTTAATAAAGTCCCAGAAATTAAGCAACAGATTGAAATTTAAATTTAAAATATTTTATATCTTTCAGATCAACATCCAAGATGCAAGGTTTCATTAACTTCTCACAAATAGAGAACGGTTTTTTCATTTTAGATATTCGTAGTGCAACTAAATAAGAGGTTTGAAACAGCGACTTATCAACAGTCATCATCTTTTTTATTTGACTTTTCTCAATTTTCAACTCGAAATATAACAAGATGGTATTAAAAACGTTGTGCTCAACCAATTGAAAGTTCACAAGTTTTGAAGATTCTTTTTGTTACTTTTAGTATTTAATTTTAAAATGGATGCTAAATATTTGCGGAACACTACTTTATAGATTACGACAGTTAAAATAGATACATAGGAATTGTTATTTTTTGCCATAGAATCTAGATATTTTTTGGTTTGATTTTTGAATAAATATGACGTAAAATTAAAATGTATCATTTTATATCCACAATAACAAGTAAAACAATATTTTATTACTAATGTAAAATTCTTGGTAAAACACAAAAATCCTTCTGGCACTGGTCGCAAAATTCAGGTAAATTGTGTGTGATAATATTTAATGGTTTGATTTTTGACTAAATATCTATATTCCTATAATTTAATATTTTTTATATGATAATATCAATGATACCAAATAAACTTATATAATTTTACTAATGAAAAACTTCAATTTTAAATATAAACTGACATTAGGAAATATTCAAGTGCAATAAGAATAAAAAATATTAATAATCTTATTTTCATCATCGTGTAATTAATTAAATAAATTGTTATTAAAATAATAATTAATAAGGTACTTCATATAAAAATATAATGAAGTATATAGTTGATATATAAGTAAAAGACGTTATGATACTATTCAATATGAACTAATAGTTAATTTAAAAATTGAACTAAAAAAATACAAATTTACGATATATTAAAACATTATTAATAATATAAAATTTGTGAAAATGTGCATAGTAAATGCCCTCGATAATTTTTTTTAGGTATGGAAAGAAAAATCTTTTGGATCTTCAGTGAAAATTTAGTGAAAACCGTCAACGATATTATAGGTATATATTTTTTTGTAGAAGTGTAATAAGAACGTGTATTGCATGGCATAAACCATTTAAAACTAAACCACAATAAATTTTGCTAAGAAACATGAAAAGTAGATAATATTTGCTAGAAAAACATAAATATTGAAAATATTGGCCAAAGAAAATTCAATCCATAATATATTTCTTTATAATCTTATCGAACTCTAATTTTACTGATATATCATTTAATTTTTTATATTAAAATCAATATTATAATTTAATGACTGAAGTTCTAAATACTTTTCTAACTTTATCCTTTACATGCCTTTATTAAATTGCCACAAATGAAGTATTTTTGTATTTACTTTGTAATAAAAATTCGTATGCCTAGTAGAGATAATTAGCATATTTTTTTCTACAAATAATATAAGCGATAACGTTGTGATTTATTTAAGTGAGCACATTCAAAATATGCAGATCAACTCTTATGATTGATCATTGGTATAAGTCGGAACTATTATCTGAATGACAGTTCAAACCCTATATGTACCTTACTGTTATTTCACTTTTATCGTACCTGGGAGATTGGATTTAATAATTATTATGTAGTTTAAATTACGATCCATCCTTACAGATTAAGTTTTCATAGATTTTTCTTATCACGAATAAATAATTAAAATAAAATCAAGATAAGTCGTGCAATATGCTATTGATTAAAGGCTGTGATGGTAGTTTATAATTAATAAAAATAGCTGTCATAGATTTTCAGACTGATTTTACTATTTACTCAGTAGTTGTTGATTGTTTTTTATGTAACACATTGGAATAATGGCTCATGTTACAATTAAATATTTACAATAAATAAATAATATTAGTGATATTATTGTCTAAAAATATTTGTTAGCTAATATCGTAGACATAATTGTATGTATTGTCAGTGATTAAGTTATTCTTATGATAAATATTGTAGAAATATAGATATTTTTATAAGCCTTGGAAAAAAGTACAGTTTTATTTAAGAAAATATATATTATTAAAAACCAATATTTCTAATTAAAATCAGTAAAATAAACTATTTGCTCCTGATAATCATATATATTTTTATAAAACTCTTTATTGTATATTTATTATATTTTAAAATATAATGAATATGCAATAAAGAGTTAAAAAAAATTTTTTTAAATTAATGAAAGTTTAATAAACAGAAACATTTAATCACTGACAACTTAAACAACTACTATTTAAGAAATTATGTAAAAAATTGAAAATTAAAAAAGAATATAAAACTCGTGTTATTTAATTATAATAAAATAAAAACCTCTGCATTAAAGATTATTTTATAAAAGATTATATGCTTTTTAACATTGCAATCAGCATACCAGTGCAATTTACTATATATCTCGAAAGTCAGTTTTGTGGTCTTTATATAATATTTAATTTAGATATTTATAATACATTAATTTAGGTTTGTAAATCATAGATAACATGTTGTGACATGGATCATCGCAAAAATTATAAAACAGTAACTAATACCTGACAGGTTTTGGCAGAAACTTGATAGTGTTATTCTTCCGACGAATCCAATACACATAATCTGCAAAATTTGTAGTTCAAATAAATTATCGCACAAATTGGTTAACAGTTTAATTACCCGTCGGTTAATTTCCACACTCCAAAACACCAAACTAACAGGAAGCCCTAATCGATCATTCACAGAGATAAATGTAATCTCAAGCTAATATAACCCAAATTGTATCTATCATAACGTAGACATATCCCAAATTCAGTTCGCGTCGCCTACGATCTTTTATACATCAAACTTTCCCTTTGTGCGGCTTTTATAAAAGTATTTATGATCGAATCAAAAAGACATAAGCGACTCATAAAATTTTACCCAAATATAAGCCATGGGATAATTGTTTTATGTTACATTATACTTTATATAGTAAAAACTGAATGATTGCAGTGAGTAGACACTTTACTTGGCTCCATGCATAGTAAACCGAGAACCGAAACGTTTGAAGCGAAACATTCCGAGTTAATTTTATGGCGTTTCGGTTCCGAGTTACGCAGTTGTGTACGTAACGGCGGCACAACTGGCATTTATCACCTGTTGTGTGCGAAATTAAATTTGTTTTGGTTTGTAGCTCTAGGAAATACATCATGTTTATCGTGGGTATATAATGTTGATGATATTGATAAAATTATGTAAATTGATGATAATTTTTAATAAAAGAGATTTATGATGCACACTCACACCTAACACAATGATGCAGTCAAACTTTGTATTTTATATAATGGAATGATTCTTAGTCCTGTCCATACAGGGCCATACAGATTTCGGGATTCTTACCGAGGCCCCGCATACTTCCGTAAAGTTGCACCTCTTCATATATCATAACTAAATGGGCCCCGCATATATTTTCCCGAGGCCCGCAAGACTCCCAGCCCTGGTTATGGAACAATAATGTGGAATTCAAGTTCGATAAAATATTTCTAATTATTAATTTCATACAAATTCTATAGATATATGAATATCCAAATAAGTTTATCTCAGGAGCATTTCACAAATATTTCTGCAAGGTACTTCGAATTAAATATCTGCAGAGATACATATATACCTTTTTATATGGAGTTACCGAACTTTCTAATTGTATATATATTTTTATACAATATTTAGGATCCAAAATAATTTAAGACAATTATAGACTGTTTTTTCACTAAAAATGCACTAGTAGCACTGCATATCAAAAATTTGCAAATGGTAAGTTTGATGAGTTGGTGGTAAATACAGATTAAACAAAACTGAATACAACTACTGTTAGCGGGTCAAAAAATTTACGTTTCCATGAAGGTCTGAATTATTTGTTGAAACTCAGAGACTCGTCCCTGCTTTTAGATTTAAAATTTATTACTAAAAAATATAAGGAGGGTTTGAAGTATTTTTCGAGCATCCAGGTTTATTAACTTATTATCGCTACGAGCTAGCTGTGACTTAAATATATACAGTCAGTGTCCTGGCGGACCGAATGGTACAGAATTCTATAATAATGCTTTATATATCAAAAGAGACTAGCATATTTTTAACTTTATACTTTTAGCACTTGCTCTCTAGGGGGGCGCTGTTGTTAACGGAAGCCAGCAAACGGTGAGGCGGATACTTCAGAAATAATACCACGGTAGTTCTAGCGACTCTCTGATTGCGTACTATCATATGACTATATTTATTTGCTTAATTACTCTATATTTATAGTAAATGTTTAATTCATTATAATTACATCTTAATGCGCAACACGTGTGAATTATTAATTACATATAATTTAATTAATTTGTAACATGCGTCTATAATCATTTATTCGTAGCTATGCGCATTTATTTTTAATAAAATAATATGAGGTTGTTGAACCCAACATGTTAATTAAAAATGTCATCCCTTGTCTTACCAGAGAAAAATAACTATGCAGCGCTTTTTGTCCAAACAATATTATTATTTGCTATAACATTACCATGCAATTATTGTCATTAATTAACCGGATTTTAGGTTAAAAAGAATTTTGAAATGTAGACAATGCAAATTAATCACAATAAAACAAATACAATCTTAGACGTTTTGTCACTGCTTCTCAAAATATAACAAGGTAGTAGTATTTAATTAAAATCTAGATTTAAATAATTGGATTTGCACTTGAACTCCACTCTTAAAATTAAAAGCATATTTCAAATTGTCTTCCTAAAGTGCTAGCTACTGTCAATACCATTATAGCAGATATTACAAATTAAGTAATTAATATTATTTTAATTTTTTTCATTATTTTAGCATAGCTTCTATTGTTATTATCTCTTACATTATCTACCAGTAAAATAAAAATAAAAAATATACAATTAAAGAACTATTAATAAAAAACTGGAAATTATTTTTTATTGAAAAAATTAACCATTTTTTGCAATGCAACAAAACTTATTTTTTTAAGCATTATCACGTCTCAAAAATTGACTTCAAATTCATTAGTAAACACAAGTTATAATATATGGTACAAAATTTAATTTTAAGCATTATTATATATTAATCCGTTTACTGACGATAAATTTATTGAAGTATGTTTTGAAAGCGTAGCTGAAACATTTATCACAAAAAAGTCTTATTCCATAGCTTTGGATGAAAGCACTGATGTTACGAATATGCTTCAACTACTTTCTAATCAATTCAAATATTACAGAATAACTTACTTTTCTAGTTTCACTAAAGGGCAAGTTTTTTCACAGATTTTTATGAAGCAGAAAACGCAACATTAGCAAGATTTCACTTAACCATAACATGTCTGATATAGTCACGAAAGATTATCGAAGCTAGTGGACGATTATGAAAATAAGATCGATAATTTCCATATCATGAAATATCACTGCTTTCAACATCAATAAAGCGACGTTAAAGGTGGATGATATTATAAAAGTCGTCATTGACAAAACAAATTTATTAAAAATCAAAAGGATTAAATGACAATAATAAAATGGTTAAGTCATAACTGGCCGACTTAATGGCCGACTTAACATTTCTAATGCATATCACGGCTCATTTAAATGAATGGAATATACATCTTTAAGATGAAAATCAGCTAATGAATCAAATGTTTTAAACAGAGTCGGCATTTAAAATTATATAAACCGAAATTGTGACAATATGAGAAAAATAATCTAATTCACTTTGAAGCACTATCTGTAGAAAGTCACGTAAGCAACAGAAAAGATGGTACTTTAATTGCTATTTTATCACATGATCTAACAGTATATTTTAAAATTTTAGTAAACAGCTACAGCATTTCAGTATATGTGCTACTATTTTTAGTTGAAATAGTTCAGATAAAATGTATAGACATATCAGATAAAATTCGCAATTTTAAGAATTATTTATTGGACTTTCATAAGTTTATAACTGTATAATGGAAAATACCCTGCATTTTAAGAATATACCCCGTTAATATTTAGAGGGTATGTTTATTTTTGTCCGGTTGAAGCATACAAAAAATTTTAAATGAGCATCTTTAAAATACTCTTTGCATCGCTATTTTCATTATTGAACCAGAATTGCTGCACGGCTATCGAGAAAACAAGCTCAGTGCTCACATTAATAATAGTATGGTATTGTTTTTTGGGTGAACGGTAAAGTTGTAATCGACCCATTGGTAATATTGGTTACACTGTAGTCAAAAAGAAATACAAAATTCTATATGAGGCCCTTGATGAATTTTGTAGAGCAATGCGGTCCAAATTTTATTCTACTCTGATATTGTAAAATCATTTTCTTGTTAATAACAACAATTTTAAACAAACCTCTAAATTGCAAGTTTAGCATAAAAATTTAATGTCTGAATATTATGAACTAAAAGAAATAATAGTAGAAGCATTGTGAAGTTTAATCACAGTACAAAGAAAAAAATCATTTAGAATGCAAACTCTATTTGTGGAGTCTTTAACAGTTATTTCAAAAAAACTTTCATCTCTTCTAGTGATGAAAATAATTTCAAAATATAATTAAATAAATTTTACATAATATTGTCACATAGAGATGATAATTCTTATGAAAAAAATGTCAAAATATATATTACTTCTCAATTAAAAAAAAGTTTTTGAGTCCCAGATCTTAGTGTTTTTAATTATTTGTATCGTATATGAAATCGTAATTAGTGATTATTATATAATTAAAATTCCGATCGATCATCACAGTTTATGTGATCATCGTCCTACTTTTCTTATCTCACAAATAAAAACCATGATAACTAATTTATAAAAAATCATGATAACTAAAATATAATCAAACTAGGTCGTGCATAACATATTGTTTGCAAGCTATAATTTTAATTTTTAGTTAATAAAATAGATGTCACTGATTTACAGACTTTCATTTCAATCTGATGTCTCATTACATACTAAGTTGTTATTGAATGTCATTTCACTTTTTTCTAGGGGGGGGGGGAGTTCAGTTCAGTTCAAAAGGTCAGTGGTCAGTTTGTAATATCTCGTCTTTTTAAATCGATTTTCGATTTCATTACGATTCATAGATTAGATAGATAAAACATTGTTAAAATGAATTAAAAATATCTGCTAGTATAACTTAAATGTTACCTGAAATTAATATCTTGTACAAACATAATATCCAAACCGCACTCATGTATCAGTATTATAGTTTGAACTTAATAACAATTTACATCAATATCGACTTACAACGGGAAAACATGATTGTCGCATTATTATATTATGCTTAGGTATTATTATTTATCGCAATAAAACATTGATTTATTTAAATATACTTTTATGTTTTTCCTAAAGTGATTCTATATGTTTTATTGATTCAGAATCGATAAACGCTTAATTAAATAAGTAATTCAACGTTGCATTTTTTATGTATTAACTCGTACATATAAAAATAGACATTTTAAGCCGGCTTATTGGGAAGCCATTTTAGTTATCTAGGTAATAAAACCGCCGTTAAACCTCCACGATAAAGTCGCCGTGTGGTGTTTTATTTTTATTGCTATAAAATGTGAACTACCGATTCGTTATACGATAGATTTACATACAACGAACGCGTCTTTTAGAGGTCGAGTCTTCTAAAAATATTTTAATATTATGTAGCGTAATAAAATATACAGTATTACTAGAATCATATGCATGTATTTATAAATTAAAGCAAATATTATATTGTATAAATACGCTGCTTTAAAGTAGATTTATGGTGAACAATGTGTTAATATATTTTATTTAAATAAAGCCCATCAATAATGTAGTTTTATGGCATAACATTATTCCAATTAATAGATATATAACACGTTAACTAAATCATTAAAAAAACTTGATATTATCGTGTTTTATTTCATATTTTCCAGTATTGGTTTAAGACTATCAGAGATTAAATTTCTTTTAGAATTCACTATTAATTTACATTTTTTATCGATGAATATGTATTAATGTATATAAAAAAATCAATAATGCAAAATCACGAATTCGTCTCTGTTTTTTTTTCTAGCTAATGAGTCGCGTGCGTGTAGCAAAATCACGATGGCGTGTACATGAAAATGTTGACGATAACACACACACATAAAATGTGAAAAGAATTGTTTTGGCTGGCAAAGAGCAGAGCAGCGAGTCGTGAAGGCCGCAAACGGAGTAGCTGAACCGCGACTCGTGTACAGACGTCGATAACTGTTGGCTTATGATACATTGACGAAATTAATTACATCTGTACGTATACATATATTTTTTAAAAATAAATATTCATGAACTTAATTTACATTCTGAATTTATATGTCAATCATATTTTATAGCATGCACATATAATGTATTTGCTGTTTGGTATAGTTTTAATTGTATCATAGATATTTGACGACCGTTCGCCAAACAAGATAACGATGTTTCTTGGAACTAAATATTAAACTGATTTTCAACGTTTCTCAGAAATACTTTACGGAACAAACTAATTTTTAATAGAAACATACAGGCTTAAATTAATTCTAAAAAAAGTATTAAAATCGTAGGATTATCGCGTACTTCATGACACCCCTTCCCATCACAAGGCGCCGAGATATGTATACAGTTTTAAGCCACGTTCGATGGTTTGTATTGAGTCGTCGACTAGAGCAGAAAAGAGAGCGCCCTTTTTTTTCTTGGCTCGACGCCAAGCCTTAAACCTTTGGTTTGTATCAGGCTTCATTTAAGGCATCCTCTGGAAACAACCCCCCATCGATGCCCCCTGAAATTTCAAACGCGAAGCACAGCCAGACAAGGGCCTACACCTAAATATATGGCATTCGCTGAAGTATGCCCCTAACGATATCCTTCACCAAAAAATGAACTCTTCAGAGGCACAGCCAGCAGTCAGCGCTACTCTTTCTGAGGACGACGACTTCATCAGTGCGCTTTACCGATCTACAGCGCTTATGGTGCGTCGCTGATGGTCTGTGCCCCCAGATAATATGCTTCGTAAACCGTGTCAATAAGTGTCAATTTTCCGATTTATATATATTAATATAATTTTGTAAGTAAATGAAGTGTTTTTTTTAATTTAAAATAGTTTAAATTGGATCTTTACTAGCAACCCAATATCCTCACAGATCTACAGCTGCTTTTTCAAGCTCATAATTAATCATGTAATTTGTATTAATCAACAATAACATAATTATTAAAAATATATAAAATAAAATTAATG